>NC_091159.1:14981605-15046605 GCF_040958095.1 Procambarus clarkii | reverse complement strand
TATAAGTAAACATGTTAAGAATAATACATAAGGATATATATATATATATACCTAAAGGTGTCACTCGAGTCTACATTAGTTCTGGGGTATGTTTAAGGCTAAGGTATATTTACTGGTTAGTTAGATAAAGCCTTAATAACCTCTTGGAGGTTTATACCCGCCAAACACACACCGAAACTACGACGTGGGTACAACGTTCCAACAAGTTTTAACACCTCCTAACCAGTTATACCAACCAATATAGCAAGTTGTAACAACGTTCTAATACGTCATAAACACGTTAAGCCAAGATGTAACAACTTTATTACAAGTTGTAACAAGCGGAAAATAGAGACAGTTTCGGTTTGTGTTTCCAGGGTGGACGGTAAGCCCATCACTAAGAAATACTGGTGAATACATTCAAGTGGTCAGTACTAGTTATTCTAGGGATAAGTAATATATACATGAGTAGGAAGTGGCGCCTAATCTGCAGGCAGCACCATTGTTCATTGGTGGAGCGGCTCAGGTCCGTAAACCCTGCTACAGCCACGAGGTCTGGATTATATACGGACCCACATCTCTAATAGACGCCAATTACTGTTATTCCCATCAGTGAAAATGTTCGTTTGTGATTCTGTCACCATCGAATTTGCGTTTTCCAATTAAGTTTGCCATTGCATGCGAATAATTTGCATGAGTATGCGTGGCAATGTGTGTGTGTGTGTGTGTGTGTGTGTGTGTGTGTGTGTGTGTGTGTGTGTGTGTGTGTGTGTGTGTGTGTGTGTGTGTACTCACCTAATTGTACTCACCTAATTGTGCTTGCGGGGGTTGAGCTCTGGCTCTTTGGTCCCGCCTCTCAACCGTCAATCAACTGGTGTACAGATTCCTGAGCCTATTGGGCTCTATCATATCTACATTTGAAACTGTGAATGGAGTCAGCCTCCACCACATCACTTCCTAATGCATTCCATTTGCTAACTACTCTGACACTGAAAAAGTTCTTTCTAACGTCTCTGTGGCTCATTTGGGTACTCAGCTTCCACCTGTGTCCCCTTGTTCGCGTCCCACCAGTGTTGAAAAGTTCGTCCTTGTTTACCCGGTCGATTCCCCTGAGAATTTTGTAGGTTGTGATCATGTCCCCCCTTACTCTTCTGTCTTCCAGTGTCGTGAGGTGCATTTCCCGCAGCCTTTCCTCATAACTCATGCCTCTTAGTTCTGGGACTAGTCTAGTAGCATACCTTTGGACTTTTTCCAGCTTCGTCTTGTGCTTGACAAGGTACGGGCTCCATGCTGGGGCCGCATACTCCAGGATTGGTCTTACATATGTGGTGTACAAGATTCTGAATGATTCCTTACACAGGTTCCTGAACGCCGTTCTGATGTTAGCCAGCCTCGCATATGCCGCAGACGTTATTCTCTTTATGTGGGCTTCAGGAGACAGGTTTGGTGTGATATCAACTCCTAGATCTTTCTCTCTGTCTGTTTCATTAAGTACTTCATCTCCTATTCTGTATCCTGTGCCTGGCCTCCTGTTTCCACTGCCTAGTTTCATTACTTTGCATTTACTCGGGTTGAACTTCAACAGCCATTTGTTGGACCATTCACTCAGTCTATCCAGGTCATCTTGTAGCCTCCTACTATCATCCTCTGTTTCAATCCTCCTCATAATTTTTGCATCGTCGGCAAACATTGAGAGGAACGAATCTATACCCTCTGGGAGATCATTTACATATACCAGAAACAGTATAGGTCCAAGGACTGACCCCTGCGGGACTCCACTTGTGACGTCTCGCCAATCTGAGACCTCACCCCTCACACAGACTCGTTGTCTCCTGTTGCTTAGGTATTCCTCTATCCACCGGAGTACCTTCCCTCTCACTCCAGCCTGCATCTCCAACTTTCGCACTAGCCTCTTGTGTGGCACTGTATCAAAGGCTTTCTGACAATCCAAAAATATGCAGTCTGCCCACCCTTCTCTTTCTTGCCTTATTTTTGTTGCCTGGTCGTAGAATTCAAGTAACCCTGTGAGGCAGGACCTGCCATCCCTGAACCCATGTTGATGCTGTGTTACAAAGTTCCTTCGCTCCAGATGCTCCACTAGTTTTTTTCGCACAATCTTCTCCATCAGCTTGCATGGTATGCAGGTTAGGGACACTGGCCTGTAGTTCAGTGCCTCCTGTCTATCCCCTTTCTTGTATATCGGGACTACGTTAGCTGCTTTCCAAGTATCTGGCAGTTCCCCTGTTGCCAGTGATTTGTTATACACTATGGAGAGTGGTAGGCTCAGTTCTCTTGCTCCTTCCTTTAGAACCCAAGGGGAGATTCCATCTGGGCCTATAGCCTTCGTCACGTCCAACTCTAGTAAACACTTCCTTACTTCCCCACTGGTAATCTCAAACTCTTCCAGTGGTTCCTGGTTAGCTATTCCCTCACTTACCTCTGGAATTTCTCCTTGTTCTAAGGTGAAGACCTCCTGGAATTTCTTATTCAATTCCTCACACACTTCCTTGTCATTTGTAGTGAATCCTTCCGCCCCTATCCTTAATCTCATAACCTGTTCCTTTACTGTTGTTTTTCTCCTAATGTGGCTATGCAACAATTTAGGCTGAGTCTTTGCCTTGCTTGCGATGTCATTTTCGTATTGTCTTTCTGCCTCTCTTCTCATCCTGACATATTCATTCCTGGCATTCTGGTATCTTTCTCTGCTCTCCAGTGTCCTGTTATTCCTATAGTTTCTCCATGCCCTTTTACTTTGCTGCTTAGCTAGCCTACATCTTTGATTAAACCATGGGTTTGTGTGTGTGTGTGTGTGTGTGTGTGTGTGTGTGTGTGTGTGTGTGTGTGTGTGTGTGTGTGTGTGTGTGTGTGTGTGTGTGTGTGATTCTCATGATTCTCATTCTATAAATTAGAATGTATGTCTGTGCGAGGTTGGAGACCAGACGCTTTGAGCTAGCGTCACCAAATTTTTAACAGTAATTGCTGTAGGGTACTTGCTTAACGTGGTCTGGTCGAGGTTGGCATAAATTAAATGAGTGCCAGATGACACAGTGCCAAAGCGATCCCCACGTCAAATTTTAAAATATCATTAAGATTTTTCTCATGAGAACAAGGGACTCATAACTTAGAGAGAGCGAGACTGAGACTGAGTGAAAGACATATAGAGAGATAAATAGACACAACTGAAGCAGTTGTGCGTAAATCAGTTCTCCTCTCCTGTTTTCACTAATAAAAATATTTTGTAACACCTTGGTTAACTTTGTTCAAGTCATACTCGCAAGTTAAACTACTATGCTAAACCCATTATACATGTTAGCGGGCTGACGTTCAGAGTTGGAGCTTCAGATCAACTGGGGACGTCTTTTTCCTCGCTAGTAAACTATGTCGTGTTTAGCTTTACTTTGTTCACTTCCAGTTCTGTAGAGATTCAGCACTCGCACTTCCTCAATTATATCTACTTTTGGAGAAAATTACGTGATATATATTTAGTTTCTCTTAGGGCTCTTCACACAGTTCCTCTCTTTTATATTAAGACTTGGGTTCATTAGGGCTATCACTTGAGGACCCTAGTTAAACGCAAACAAGAGCTGTTATCCTACCTCAGCTTATCTGAAGCCTGCCCCTAGATACTCCCCCCCCCCACTCTCTCTCTCTCTCTCTCTCTCTCTCTCTCTCTCTCTCTCTCTCTCTCTCTCTCTCTCTCTCTCTCCCTCTCTCTCTCTCTCTCTCTCTCTCTCTCTCTCTCTCTCTCTCTCTCTCTCTCTCTCTCTCTCTCTCTCTCTCTCTCTCTCTCTCTCTCTCTCTCTCTCTCTCTTTCTCTCGTCCCATATTGCTTTTCAAAGAGCTATGATTAGTAATTACAGCTCTGTCCGCGTCTCAGAAGGATTCAGTCCACTACCGACACAATACTGACAAGAATTTAATATCAACTCCTGAATCCGACTAAACCGCTGATGACAGAAGTTTTCCCAGAGTTGGGTAATATTATTTTCCTTTTAAGGCAAGATATGTTGAGCCAGTTTCCCTCTTTGATGACAAGCCAATTACTGCGGTGATGTTCGTCTTTCTTTACCTTGTGGTTGTATTTAACTACAGACTATAAGAGGATAGACGTACACGTTAAAACAGAAATAAACGTACACGTTAATAAATGAACATCAACACAAATATACAACATATCTAGTTAAGCATAAAACTAAACTGGAAAAGATTCAAAGGTTTGCCACCAGACTAGTACCGGAACTGAGGGGAAAGAGCTACGAGGAGAGACTACGGGAATTAAACCTCACGTCACTGGGAGACAGAAGTTAGGGCGGGGGGACAGGGTCACCACATACAAGATTTTCAAAGGAATTGATAGGGTTAGATAAAGACAGACTATTTAACACAAGGGGCACACGCACTAGGGGACACAGGTGGAAATTGAGTGCCTAAATGAGCCATAGACATTAGAAAGAATTTTTTCAGTGTCAGAGTAGTTGACAAATGGAATGCATTAGATAGTGACGTGGTGGAGGCTGACTCCATACACAGTTTCAAGTGTAGATGTGATAGAGCCCAGTAGGCTCAGGAACCTGTACATTAGTTGACTGACAGTTGAGAGGCGGGACCAAAGTGCCAGAGCTCAACCCCCGCAAGCACAGCAAGGTGAGTACAACCTGCGGCTAGACAAGCGGGTTAAAAGAGCTTACGTAGAGACAAATAGGTGAGCACACTTCCATCCACCATCTCCCACCTACTATCCTCCCCTCGCCTCTAGCCTTCCCTCGCCTCTATCCTTCCCTCGCCTCTATCCTCCCCTCGCCACTATCCTCCCCTCTCCACTATCCTCCCCTCGCCTCTAAGTAACCCACAAGGTCCATTTTTCCCTCAGCGGACGACTCTCAGTTTACAACAGTTAAGTTCCCTTTAGCTAATCAGCTGACGGTAAACTCTAGCTAATTGGTAAAGAGTATACCGTTCTGGAGTTTCTCCCACACAGTCTTTAATCAAGTCTCCCTCTCACGACGTCTGACTTAAGAGTAGTAACAAAGCTAACAAGAACAACACTAAAACTCTAATAACAAAAGTAATATATATATATATACATATATATATATATATATATATATATATATATATATATATATATATATATATATATATATATATATATATATATATATATATATATATATATATATATATATAAAGATTGTTACTGGCTTAGCTAGACGAGCTATGTGGTTCAGTTCCTGAACCCATTATGTACCTCTGTATCCCTTTCTACCACCCCGGACGGAATGGATATGGGGTGCATAATAAATCACTAAACAAACTAAAAGGGTGAATATGCACGAGAGTTCAGTCGTGGACTGTGTTTAGTAAGTTACTCCGGTGGCCTTAGTGACCTTCCAGTGGTTGGTCACCTCGTGTTCGGTATATAGACCTTTACTTTTAGAAACTCCCTCATCCTCTTCGGTCCTGTGGTGACAGTTGTGCGTGGCAGTGAATGATAGCCCCTTGACAGGATGATATTCTCTCGGTGCCCCGGGTGGGTGATACTGCGGACCAGCGGGTGGGTGATACTGCGGGCCAGCGGGTGGGTGATACTGCGGACCAGCGGGTGGGTGATACTGCGGACCAGCGGGTGGGTGATACTGCGGGCCAGCGGGTGGGTGATACTGCGGACCAGCGGGTGGGTGATACTGCGGACCAGCGGGTGGGTGATACTGCGGACCAGCGGGTGGGTGATACTGCGGACCAGCGGGTGGGTGATACTGCGGACCAGCGGGTGGGTGATACTGCGGGCCAGCGGGTGGGTGATACTGCGGACCAGCGGGTGGGTGATGCTGCGGACCAGAGGGTGGGTGATACTGCGGGCCAGCGGGTGGGTGATACTGCGGACCAGCGGGTGGGTGATACTGCGGGCCAGCGGGTGGGTGATACTGCGGACCAGCGGGTGGGTGATACTGCGGACCAGAGGGTGGGTGATACTGCGGACCAGCGGGTGGGTGATACTGCGGACCAGAGGGTGGGTGATACTGCGGACCAGCGGGTGGGTGATACTGCGGACCAGCGGGTGGGTGATACTGCGGACCAGCGGGTGGGTGATACTGCGGACCAGAGGGTAGGTGATACTGAGGACTAGCGGGTGGGTGATACTGCGGACCAGAGGGTGGGTGATACTGCGGACCAGCGGGTGGGTGATACTGCGGACCAGCGGGTGGGTGATACTGCGGACCAGCGGGTGTTTGATACTGCGGACCAGCGGGTGGGTGATACTGCGGACCAGAGGGTGGGTGATACTGAGGACCAGCAGGTGGGTGATACTGCGGACCAGAGGGTGGGTGATACTGCGGACCAGCGGGTGGGTGATACTGCGGACCAGCGGGTGGGTGATACTGCGGACCAGAGGGTGGGTGATACTGCGGACCAGCGGGTGGGTGATACTGCGGGCCAGCGGGTGGGTGATACTGCGGACCAGAGGGTGGGTGATACTGAGGACCAGCGGGTGGGTGATACTGCGGACCAGAGGGTGGGTGATACTGCGGACCAGCGGGTGGGTGATACTGCGGACCAGCGGGTGGGTGATACTGCGGACCAGCGGGTGGGTGATACTGCGGACCAGAGGGTGGGTGATACTGCGGACCAGAGGGTGGGTGATACTGCGGACCAGCGGGTGGGTGATACTGCGGGCCAGCGGGTGGGTGATACTGCGGACCAGAGGGTGGGTGATACTGCGGACCAGAGGGTGGGTGATACTGCGGGCCAGCGGGTGGGTGATACTGCGGGCCAGCGGGTGGGTGATACTGCGGACCAGAGGGTGGGTGATACTGCGGACCAGAGGGTGGGTGATACTGCGGGCCAGCGGGTGGGTGATACTGCGGGCCAGCGGGTGGGTGATACTGTGGACCAGAGGGTGGGTGATACTGCGGACCAGAGGGTGGGTGATACTGCGGACCAGCGGGTGGGTGATACTGCGGACCAGCGGGTGGGTGATACTGCGGACCAGAGGGTGGGTGATACTGAGGACCAGCGGGTGGGTGATACTGCGGACCAGAGGGTGGGTGATACTGAGGACCAGCGGGTGGGTGATACTGCGGACCAGCGGGTGGGTGATACTGCGGACCAGCGGGTGGGTGATACTGCGGACCAGAGGGTGGGTGATACTGAGGACCAGCGGGTGGGTGATACTGCAGACCAGAGGGTGGGTGATACTGCGGACCAGTGGGTGGGTGATACTGCGGACCAGCGGGTGGGTGATACTGCGGACCAGAGGGTGGGTGATACTGCGGACCTGCGGGTGGGTGATACTGCGGGCCAGAGGGTGGGTGATACTGCGGACCATAGGGTGGGTGATACTGCGGACCAGAGGGTGGGTGATACTGCGGACCAGCGGGTGGGTGATACTGCGGACCAGCGGGTGGGTGATACTGCGGACCAGCGGGTGGGTGATACTGCGGACCAGCGGGTGGGTGATACTGCGGACCAGAGGGTGGGTGATACTGCGGACCAGCGGGTGGGTGATACTGCGGACCAGAGGGTGGGTGATACTGCGGACCAGCGGGTGGGTGATACTGCGGACCAGCGGGTGGGTGATACTGCGGACCAGCGGGTGGGTGATACTGCGGACCAGAGGGTGGGTGATACTGCGGACCAGCGGGTGGGTGATACTGCGGACCAGAGGGTGGGTGATACTGCGGGCCAGCGGGTGGGTGATACTGCGGACCAGAGGGTGGGTGATACTGCGGGCCAGCGGGTGGGTGATACTGCGGGCCAGCGGGTGGGTGATACTGCGGGCCAGCGGGTGGGTGATACTGCGGACCAGCGGGTGGGTGATACTGCGGACCAGAGGGTGGGTGATACTGCGGACCAGCGGGTGGGTGATACTGCGGACCAGCGGGTGGGTGATACTGCGGACCAGAGGGTGGGTGATACTGCGGGCCAGCGGGTGGGTGATACTGCGGACCAGAGGGTGGGTGATACTGCGGACCAGAGGGTGGGTGATACTGCGGGCCAGCGGGTGGGTGATACTGCGGGCCAGCGGGTGGGTGATACTGCGGGCCAGCGGGTGGGTGATACTGCGGACCAGAGGGTGGGTGATACTGCGGGCCAGCGGGTGGGTGATACTGCGGGCCAGCGGGTGGGTGATACTGCGGGCCAGCGGGTGGGTGATACTGCGGACCAGAGGGTGGGTGATACTGCGGACCAGAGGGTGGGTGATACTGCGGGCCAGCGGGTGGGTGATACTGCGGGCCAGCGGGTGGGTGATACTGCGGACCAGAGGGTGGGTGATACTGCGGGCCAGCGGGTGGGTGATACTGCGGACCAGAGGGTGGGTGATACTGCGGGCCAGCAGGTGGGTGATACTGCGGGCCAGCGGGTGGGTGATACTGCGGGCCAGCGGGTGGGTGATACTGCGGACCAGAGGGTGGGTGATACTGCGGACCAGCGGGTGGGTGATACTGCGGACCAGCGGGTGGGTGATACTGCGGACCAGAGGGTGGGCGATACTGCGGGCCAGCGGGTGGGCGATACTGCGGGCCAGCGGGTGGGTGATACTGCGGACCAGAGGGTGGGTGATACAGCGGGCCAGCGGGTGGGTGATACTGCGGGCCAGCGGGTGGGTGATACTGCGGGCCAGCGGGTGGGTGATACTGCGGGCCAGCGGGTGGGTGATACTGCGGACCAGAGGGTGGGTGATACTGCGGACCAGCGGGTGGGTGATACTGCGGGCCAGCGGTTGGGTGATACCTGTATCTGTCGACATAACTCATAAAATACAGCTAAACTTATTTAAAGATATAAAACAAACATTATAAAGTACGTACAAATATTTTTGCCTGTTTATTTATTGCTATTATTATTTTAAACCCCTAAAATTTGCTCTATAGTCATACTGCCTTAGCACCTTCTGATAATACGTAAACAAGAATATTAATGCCCGCAGGTGGTGGACTAGGAGTCATGTAATTATATGGCCTGTTATTATACCTTGAGGTTACCTTGAGGTGCTTCCGGGGCTTAGTGTCCCCGCGGCCCGGTCGTCGACCAGGCCTCCTGGTTGCTGGACTGATCAACCAGGCTGTTGGACGCGGCTGCTCGCAGCCTGACGTATGAGTCACAGCCTGGTTGATCAGGTATAGTCGTATTTCTGGCCTCAGTCATGCTCTAGCGAGATCTTTCATTCCCATGTGTAGTTTAGATATAAATATCAGCTTGTGGGTCACAGATATTAAATTAACAGATTGTTTTTAATTAAAATTACATATTGATTTACAATATATCGAAGAAGAAAATTCAGTGGATTTTATGAGAACCTAAGATTCTCAATATTGGTGGAAATTCTACCTTTATTGTCTTCTCCGCGCCAGTGAAGAGGAATTTGGTAAACAAGAGAGACAATATGGAGGCATGGTAACTTCACTTGATTCATATCTGTATTTATCTTCAACTACTCTTGGTTCAGGGGCCTGACAGCTGAGTGGACAACGCTCGGGATTCGTAGTCCTGAGGTTCCGGGTTTGACCCCCGGTGGAGGCGGAAACAAATAGGCAGATGCGTTCACTCTGATGCCCCTGTTTACCTAGCAGTAAATAAGTACCTAGTAGTTAGACAGCTGCTACAGGCTGCTTCCTGGGAGTGTGTAACAAAAAGTAGGCCTAGTCGAGGACCGGGCCGCGTGGACGCTAAGCCCCGAAATCATCTCAAGATAACCATTCCCGAGAGTACATTGTACGCACACCGAGAAACACAGTATAACCTTTTAAGAATAAATGTGTTTGTAAGTACACTGATGAAGGTGAACATCAGGCCATTAACCACTTGACTTGTTAATAGTGAGGCCTTTAGATGGTAAATATTGTTCTTGTTTTAGATTTAGCTGCCCAGAACGAAATGTTCATGTAGCACGGCCTATAGTGAGCCCGTAAGATGGTAAATGTTTTGAGTGAACTTCATATTTGTTCGTGCGTTTATACAACGATTGTTTGATGAAGATTAAACCACCCAAGATGTGGCACGGGCATGAATAGCCAGTATAGGTTTGTTCAACACTTTGCCGGAACCCTTATGTAATGGGTTCTGTTGTAAAGAAAAATATATTCACCCTATTTATGCAAATACACATTCTGTGTACATTAAACGATATATATACATATATATGTATTATATATATATATATATATATATATATATATATATATATATATATATATATATATATATATATATATATATATATATATATATATGTCGTACCTAGTAGCCAGAACGCACTTCTCTGCCTAGTATGCAAGGCCCGATTTGCCTAATAAGCCAAGTTTTCACGAAATAATTGTTTTTCGACTACCTAACCTACCTAACCTAACCTAACCTAACTTTTTCGGCTACCTAACCTAACCTACCCTATAAAGATAGGTTAGGTTAGGTTAGGTAGGGTTGGTTAGGTTCGGTCATATATCTACGTTAATTTTAACTCCAATAAAAAAAAATTTCACCTCATACATAATGAAATGGGTAGCTTTATCATTTCATAAGAAAAAAATTAGAGAAAATATATTAATTCAGGAAAACTTGGCCTATTAGGCAAATCGGGCCTTGCATAGTAGGCTGAGAAGTGCATTCTGGCTATTAGGTACGACATATATATATATATATATATATATATATATATATATATATATATATATATATATATATATATATATATATATATATATATATACAGTACCGAAATGCTGTTTTTAACTACCAAACCTATTGCCTGCGCTTGAGCTTTTTAGGTTTCGCTATTAAGAAGTGAGTAACGAGGGCCGCAAACACACCCATTCTGTGATTCATTACTCTTTCCATCATCAATTAGCTCCTGCCTTTGACCAATACAAATTAGAGAAAATTCAGCTTTTTGTCAGACGGTCTTTGATTTGAAGAGCAATTACATAACGCTGTTTGTATATTTGATGCTTGAATTAAATAGTTTTCATCAGAGTGAAACGCTATTAAGTGAATTTTATACTAATTTTTGTATTATATAAACGTCTCTAATTTTTGGGTTAAGTTCTCTGAAATGCTGAATTATTTTTTTATTAGTTTATAGTTATATTATAAATGTATCAATGTATTCATTTGATACATATAAAATGACTACAAATTTTATGACTAAAAAACTATAAAATGATACATATTAAATTAACTATAAAATGTATTCATTTTGTAGTTAAAAAAGCTTGCAATGTAAGAATAAATGCTCCGCTTCTCCGTGCATATACACAGCTTATTTTTGACCATTTTGAGGACTACAATATACTTGCTGCTCGGTCAGCAAGCTTTTGCGGTGGCTGTAATAACCCACTAGAGGGTTATGGGCAGCTTTACACTAAGACATTATAACAGCAATTTTAGGTTCATAATCTGTGCGAGAAGGAATTTATATTACGTTAAAGATAACTCTTAGACATCTACTTTAAGACTGAAGTTGTTGGCATCATATAAGATTGAGGCATGTTCGTCATTACTAGGATGTATAAACATCGTGTGGTATACCCCGCTTCTCGGTGTATATATTGATATTACTTGTGAAATATTTTCAATACTATATTATACGTGCTGGCTTTATTACCCCCCCCCCCCCGTCCTTCCCCCAGCAGGTGATAGGCCTTAAACCCAACACTAAGACACTCGTTCCTACAAAATATACTAATAATTTTTAATGTCTGCTTATTGCATATCAGTGAGATTACTATGTGTAATTCTCTACTGTTGTCTTTAACGTTACAAATTGTACTGACCTTCTTTATTTTTTTTTTTTCTAAATCTTAATTGTCTGAACTCGCAGTTAATGTCAATTCTGCGTAGCACTGGATCGTCAGCTTCTCTATCACCTCTATATCTCATCTTCACCTCTATATATCCTCTCTACAACTGTTATATACATCACTATATCACCTCCCACCTCTTGTTATCCGTACATATTATCCACACTGTGTTCCATTCCTACTGTTGCGTAGGCTGTTGCTGCTGTTCTGTAGGCTGGCCGCCACCCACCTACAGTAGGCTCTTGATGAATAAATTGTTCACGGAGGAAATCATTAAGATGCTCATCGAATAAGTTGACTGAAGAGTTTGCACAACGGGTCTCCATTGTTGCAACGCCTCTAGTCGATAGGTCGATAGGCTCATACAGGTCTACTAAATATAATGCAATAAAAGAGACAATACGGTATTAAATAAGTTCCAACTGAGTGCGTGTGGCAAAGATTAGTATCTCTCTCTCTCTCTCTCTCTCTCTCTCTCTCTCTCTCTCTCTCTCTCTCTCTCTCTAGGCTTGTTCTTCCTGTTTGAGATAATTAATGTTGTGTTATCCAGCCTTTGATGTCCATTTGAGGCTCCTATTTTTTCTAGGTTTACGAGCAACTGAGGTCATTTAACCCGTCACGAATATTAGGCATGTTAATCCGGCCGGGAAAAATGGGCTAATTATCCGTAATTAGAGGGAGGGGGGATCGAACCCGGGTCCCGCGCTGTGCTACTTGCCATGCGTCAACAAACACCATTCACCGTTAATTGTTGATTGTTGCATTCCTCTGCAGTTTCTTTGTCATATTTAATAATAATAATTATTATTATTATACACAGAGAAATTACAATAATGTGATATTTCAATGAACAAAGTCACAAGGGCCTTGATGGGGATTCGAACCTCCGCGTCTAGGAACATCCAACGCATAGGTTCGAATCCCAGCGCATAGTTCGTATTTATTCATTAATAATAATAATAACAACAACATTGTAGCAACCTGCCTACCTCTTAAATTCGGCGCCTCAGCTCTGCTTGACACTCAACACCTAACATCCACCTTACATCAGTCAGCCCTGCACATATACCTCACACTCCTGACATTAAACGCACACAGTAGTAACACCTAGAAAATAGTAATATTCACATGAATGTCTTAGCTGCTAAGGGAGAAAAAAACTTTGGATTTTAGTCCATGTAAGATCACGTAAGATCATATATTGGGATCTTACATAATGTACCGATGACATGCTGGCAAAGACAGCCTGTAACAGACCAGTAGTAAAAATTAATACAGGTGTTTCAGCATCAGTGACAAAATATACTGAAATGAATATCCGATGAAAATCTAGAATTCAAAAAGACCTGAAAGCTGTAGCGTTGAAGATAATGATGAATGCTGCGATGAGACATTTATACAAGACATGTCAAATACAGCAAGAACTGGCCAGTATGATGTTACACTGGCCAGAATACGCCTGAGACACAAAGAGTGTCTAATACACAGTGCATCAATTTTGTGAAAGAGAACATATTATATTAAACATTAAATTGTAGACTGTCCCATATTCACTGACTTTGGCCCCTCCTATACGTAAGAGAGTATACCTCGAACCTTGTGTATGACAGACGGAAATGTATATATGATGGTTAATATTGTAAAAAACATACGCCGAGGAGTGTATTATGAATCGATTTACGTTCACTAAGTATACAGGCTGGAACTATGCTTAGGTTTACAGTAAACATTAGGAATATTCAATGATTTTATACTTGAGAACTCTTCCTCCCTCCCTCCTGCCCCCCTTTCCTCCTACCTTCCTCTCTCCTCCCTCTATTCCATCCTACCCTTCTCAAACACACACGCAATGTTGGGGAAAAGTGGTCGGCACATTCCCCGCCCCTCGCCAACCCCTCTAGGGAATTTCCCTTCGCCTGGGGGAATTAGGGCCAGGGGGGGAAAGACTGGACGGGCCGCTGTCACTGGCTTGATCGTGGATTACACAGGTAAATTGGCAAGTGAATAGGTAATGAAGAGTTGCCCTATTTACCTCGATTTTACCCCCCCCACCCCTTCCCTTATATCGTGCTTCACGAGGCATTACAAAATGCCGAGGCATTCTCTCTCTCTCTCTCTCTCTCTCTCTCTCTCTCTCTCTCTCTCTCTCTCTCTCTCTCTCTCTCTCTCTCTCTCTCTCTCTCTCTCTCTCTCTCTCTCTCTCTCTCTCTCTCTCTCTCTCCTTTATATCGTTCTCTCAGTTATCCCTTCACATTCCTGTTTACCTGTCTCCCCTATTTCCCTCTCATCTTGAGGGCGTCTCTCACTTACCCCACTTAATTAAAGATTGATTCAGGAATTACCACTCAACCCCTAGGCCTAAACATCCCTTCTCTCCTTCTCCTCTTCTTCCCTCCTTTCCTATCTCTCCCTCTTTCTCTCCATCAACCCATGCCTTCCTCTCTCTCCCCTTTAACGTCAATATCTTCTTCCCTTCCCCTTTACTTTTTTGTTTATTCTGGAAAATATAAAAATATTGCGTCACAAAAATAAGAAATATTTTTCATACATCTTTTTGTCCGCTTCCATATTATTATTATTATTAAAATTATCAGTTTTTAGCATCACTCATCCAGCTGCCTCCGCCAGTGCTGGTGGAAGTGTGTGTTATTGTAAGCTATTTTGTGTACCAAATGTGCCGTTCTTGCTTGCAACAATAAGCACAGTTACTGATGCACGTGATTTCTATAAAGACGTTTCCTTTCATCATCTTCAAAATATAACGGACATTTACACGGCTTCTCGGAGTATATACAAATATTTGTGTATTCCTGGACTATGTTCAGGACTAAAGTATACTTGCTGGTTGATCAGCACACATTTGTGGTTACTGATCAACCACCCAGAGGTTGATCAGCATTAAGCTCAACATAAAACGAACAGATCAATATAGTTGCTTTTGTTACCCAAAATTCGCAAAAGTATGGAACACAGTTTGGCAGCTGACCGGCGGCCTGAATACACTAACACTTCAACTATTCAAAAACTATGTAAATGTAAGGCTTTAACGCATACCAATACAGAATCCGCGCATTACTACAGATAACTGCATAGCAAACATGCAGCTGTTGCCGCCAGACTTCAGAGTGAACTGTATCCGGTAAACTATCAGCAGTGTACATCACTTTCTTCGGCTCAATTCATGGAAAGCTTCTAAAGAAACTTATTTCCATACTATTTTTTACAATTTGCAAAATAATTAATTTCTCCATTCACTCTAAAATTCTTGGTATTCGTGCTCCACTACTTCCCCCCCCCCCCTCCATCCCGACCCTTCTCTCTCCCAATATCTCCACCCTCACTTCTCGTCCACCACACTGGAAAAGGTCCAAAGAGATGCAATGAGACTCGTTCCGGAGCTAAAGGGATTGAGCTGTGAGGAAATGCTGAGAACACTGGACCTTAGTAGCCACGCTGGAGGAATGGAGTCAGTTCGGGGGAACATAATAACATAAGATTCTAAGGGAAATCGATGAAGTAGACAAAGCAGCGTTGTTCAAAGTTAGGAACAGAGAACGAGGGATCATAGATGAAAACTGGAGACGCAGTTTAGTCTTAGAGACATCAATAAGAACTTTTCCAGTGTTAGAGCTGTCAGTAAGTAGAACAGATTAGATGTAGAAGTCGTTGAAGCTAAATAGCTTCAGAATTTTAAATGTAAATATGACAATAGCGTGAGAAATGAATCATTGCATTAATCTGAGAACGTTGGGAAGACGGAGCCAGGAGCATACCTCGACCCTGCAAGCACATGTAGATGAGTACTCCCTGTCCCCCTTACCCTTTATCACTCCCCCACAATAATCCCTTCCACAACTTTCATCTCCACTCCCCCTTTACCAATCTCCCCCATTTACCCACACTACCCATTCCCCGTAATCAATCCCCGCCCCTCACCTCTTCCCCCAAATCCCACCTCAACCACCTTCCCCCCATATTCCCTTCCCTCTTTAAATCCCATTTCTCCCTTTAACACACTCCCATCAGACCCCATCGTTCCTTCCCTATGGTCACCCATTAACAACACTGACGTCAGACTGGCTCAGAAGGTGGCATACACTTGTTGGAATTAATTTATAAGCAATGTCAACCTGTCCTCTCGAATAGTACATCACATTTTGACGAATAAATCCTCAACGTCAAAATATGGTGTACTATAAATCTCAGTAGCTCGTAAAATTGACGAGCTGTCTCGTTTTCTGTTGGTAGGTCCTCGTTTAAGTTCGGTTCGGAGAATTTGGAACATTGTTTTTCCTGACGTTTGTTACCTGGAGATGGTCTGATCATACACTATACTCTCGTATATATACAGACTTGCACCATACACCACTATCCTCTAGTATGTATTGACTTTCACCATGCAACACCATACTCTAGTAAATGTAAGCAAACTTTGACTAATAACATTAGTAACCACTGATTGCGTTCGAGCACTTCCGAAACAGTGTTTTGCCTTGTTCCCGTGTTCGAGTCACACCCTCTAAGTTGACCAGACCACACACTAGAAGTGAAGGGACGACGACGTTTCGGTCCGTCCTGGACCATTCTCAAGTCGACAATCGACTTGAGAATGGTCCAGGATGGACCGAAACGTCGTCGTCCCTTCACCTTCTAGTGTGTGGTCTGGTCAACATACTTTAGCCACGTTATTGTGACTCATCGCCTGCACACCCTCTAAATTGCATTATCCATTTACTACAAATAAAATAATTACCAACAACACCAAAACGCCTAACCTATCGTAGGCCTATCAATACACGAAGGTATAACATACGTTTATACTAGTTTATATGCGAGAAAAAATGGTTTTGGTTACACAGTTCATTAACATTGACGAATGCTGATTTGGGGTTGGCCACAGCTTGGACGAGTATAGAGAAGCGTCTGTTAGCATTAACTGGGTTAACAGCCTGGGTTAAGCAGGCTGGCCGTTTGGTTTGTTGTTGGGCTTAAGGCCAATCACCCTCTGGAGGGTTATTACGGCCACCACAATAGTTTACTTTACTTAGTTTATTATCCAGTCAGTACTTTAGTTCTAAACTATAGTCCAGGATATATATACACTGAGAAGCGCGAGTACACTTCTTGGTGTATATATATATCCCTTCTGGCTCCTATATCAACCTGTTCTTTGTAGGTGTTCTCTGGTAAACTGAATTCGAACCTTGGATTGAATTCGACACTTGCTAGGCTTCATTACAGCCACAGTCGCTGTCATTTAAAATGCACCCAGAGCTAACACGGTGTTGGAAAATGCTCGGTAAAGTTGAGAGCTGTGAGGGCTGAGCGTCGTTTGATAAACACGACGGCCTCTCCAGACGACGACAAAGGTAAACAAACAAGCACGAGAAGAATGAGAAGAAAAACGCTTAATTACGAAAATACCAACTCTATGAAAGCTGGAGAGGAGGGAAGATAAGGCAACTGTTCCTGCATGGGAATAAATTAATAATTAATAATTATTACAACAGCATTATAAATAAGAATCCAGTAGTAAGATCAGCTTTAAAATAATATAAAGTAGTAAGAGCAATGAAAAAAGGATTTAACTATGTGTTCAGTACTGGATAACTTAAGAGTCCTTAGTGCCTTCTTTTGATAATTACTTACTAAAGTCTTTAGGAAAAGTTGGGTATATTTTGTCGGTGTATATACAGTAGAATATATTAGCCCTGGGGTTATGTTTAAGCCTAAAGTATACTTGCTGATTTATCAGTAATTCCTTGAGGCAGCCTTAATAACCTTCCAGAGGTTGATAGACCTGAAGCCCAGTACCAAACGTGAATTAATTACATTTTTAAGTAATCCAGACCGGAGAGTCAACGCCCTTCCTCCCCCGCTGTTAACGAGGCAGGAAAATACTCCCCGGAACATGACCAGCTGGACATGTATCATACTCGGAACTCTGTACTAAGCTTGTCTACTGGTGTGGCTGCGTTCACGGCATGACCAGTGTCTGGAAATATATTAAGTCCATAACTCACCAATGTAAAGCAGTATATTATGAAGGAAGGGGGGTGGGGGGGGTAGTGGAGACTAAGGGATGGTAGTGGTGGAGGAGGATGGTTGTGAAGGAAGGGGACGGTAGTGGAGACTGAGGGATGGTAGTGGAGACTGAGGGATGGTAGTGGTGGAGGAGGATGGTTGTGAAGGAAGGGGACGGTAGTGGAGACTGAGGGATGGTAGTGGAGACTGAGGGATGGTAGTGGTGGAGGAGGATGGTTGTGGAGGAAGGGGACGGTAGTGGAGACTGAGGGATGGTAGTGGAGACTGAGGGATGGTAGTGGTGGAGGAGGATGGTTGTGGAGGAAGGGGACGGTAGTGGAGACTGAGGGATGGTAGTGGTGGAGGAGGATGGTTGTGAAGGAAGGGGACGGTAGTGGAGACTGAGGGATGGTAGTGGAGACTGAGGGATGGTAGTGGTGGAGGAGGATGGTTGTGAAGGAAGGGGACGGTAGTGGAGACTGAGGGATGGTAGTGGAGACTGAGGGATGGTAGTGGTGGAGGAGGATGGTTGTGGAGGAAGGGGACGGTAGTGGAGACTGAGGGATGGTAGTGGAGACTGAGGGATGGTAGTGGTGGAGGAGGATGGTTGTGGAGGAAGGGGACGGTAGTGGAGACTGAGGGATGGTAGTGGTGGAGGAGGATGGTTGTGAAGGAAGGGGACGGTAGTGGAGACTGAGGGATGGTAGTGGAGACTGAGGGATGGTAGTGGTGGAGGAGGATGGTTGTGGAGGAAGGGGACGGTAGTGGAGACTGAGGGATGGTAGTGGAGACTGAGGGATGGTAGTGGTGGAGGAGGATGGTTGTGGAGGAAGGGGACGGTAGTGGAGACTGAGGGATGGTAGTGGAGACTGAGGGATGGTAGTGGTGGAGGAGGATGGTTGTGGAGGAAGGGGACGGTAGTGGAGACTGAGGGATGGTAGTGGAGACTGAGGGATGGTAGTAGTGGAGGAGGATGGTTGTGGAGGAAGGGGACGGTAGTGGAGACTGAGGGATGGTAGTGGAGACTGAGGGATGGTAGTGGAGACTGAGGGATGGTTGTGGAGACTGAGGGATGGTAGTGGTGGAGGAGGATGGTTGTGGAGGAAGGGGACGGTAGTGGAGACTGAGGGATGGTAGTGGAGACTGAGGGATGGTAGTGGAGACTGAGGGATGGTAGTGGAGACTGAGGGATGGTTGTGGGTAGTTACCCCAACAAGAATTTTGAGTGTAGTTAGTCCGCCAGTGTGGCCTTAACAATGCGGGTGTGTGTTATACCTGGTATATGAAGCATGTCTTTCCTCTCTCCCTCCTTTTCAACCCCCTGGTGGCCTCTGGTGGGGCGAGAGACCCATCTGCTGGGAATTACATTAGACTTTTACCTTATGGCTGACCTAGTAGTGTGGTCATGATAACCGGGTCAGGTGAGGTATTGTTAACGACGTATAAAGTTTCACTCTGAACAAAATAATTGACAAGGTGGTACTTATTAGGCAATAATGCAAAGCAAATACCTCATTTTACCTGTGAATGATCTCGAGAGTTGTTCAACTCTCTCAACCTGATGTGAAGTCAGCCTCTGGGGGTAAACAGTGGCAGTGAGAACACAGCTCTTGCTCCTGGCCAGGGATGATAAAACACAACATAAAAAACACATAAAAACACTACCCCATGTAAGCACATATAAATACTTGACACATGCATACTTAGGACATACATATGCATAACACACATATATGTATATATATACATAACACGTATAAGCATTGCATATATATAATACATAAAATATATAATGCATAATAACAAATAATACATTAATATATATAATACATAAGTACACATATTACACATACCAGATAAGGATACCCGGCGTTGTCTGCCTGACTCTCCCTCCCTCCTGCTCTCTCTCCTTCCCTCCCTCCATCCCTCCTGCTTTCTCTCCCTCCCTCCCTCCTGCTCTCTCTCCTTCCCTCCTGCCTTATCTCCCTCCCTCTCTCCTCTCTCTCCCTCCCTCCTACTTTCTCTCCCCCTGCTGCTTTTTGTCCCTCTTGCTTTCTCTGTCCCTCTGGAGCTATCAGTAGAAAGCGCCAAGCCATTACGACTATATAACACTGGGACGGGGATCAGGATAAGTATTTGGGATGGGACGGGGGGTAAAGGAATGGTGCCCAACCACTTGGACGGTCGGGGATTGAACGCAGACCTGCACGAAGCGAGACCGTCGCTCTACCCAAGTACATGGCCCAAGTGGTTGACAAACAGGCATTCTATTTTATTGATATAGATACACATATACAGAGTAGTAATATATCTTAGGGGAGTTTTCCCTAGAATAAAATTCCATTAACAAATTCTTGCATGATAGATAAATGTCTAGGAGAAACCTCCCTATGAGAGTCTCCACTTATCGTAATGGATCTATGGGATGTTCTTTTGAACTGAAATTTGTAGAAAATTCCTTCTTCTGAAAAGGACTTTACAAAGTTCCTTCTCCGAAATGTTTTAAGATAAAGGTCAACGTCTTTTTCTTGGTGAAGCTGAGGATGTTGAAGGCGGAGGTCCACCAACCATCACAAGATGAGACGCCTCCATTAAGCCAAGTGAGTCCTTAGTGAACCATGCTGTTCACCTTTTTTTTGGACACACGTCCCTCAAGCTTGGCCTCATCAACCTGTCCTGTGAATCGTATTCCGTGCGCCAGAAGCTGGGACTCTGGCAGTTACAGTGGACAAGTGTAGCATGGTCTTGAAGTCTCAGGTCCCAGGTCAACAAGGGGTACTTGGACGGTGTCTTCTCTTCGGCCAGATCGATGTTGTGGAGAAATTCATCGCTGATTACAACCCGTCGAGAGGGTTATCTTGAGGTTATCTTGAGATGATTTCGGGGCTTTAGTGTCCCCGCGGCCCGGTCCTCGACCAGGCCTCCACCCCCAGGAAGCAGCCCGTGACAGCTGACTAACACCCAGGTACCTATTTTACTGCAAGGTAACAGGGGCATAGGGTGAAAGAAACTCTGCCCATTGTTTCTCGCCGGCGCCTGGGATTGAACCCGGGACCACTGGATCACAAGTCCAGCGTGCTGTCCGCTCGGCCGACCGGCGCCCGGGTA
Source organism: Procambarus clarkii (assembly GCF_040958095.1). Classification (NCBI taxonomy): domain Eukaryota; kingdom Metazoa; phylum Arthropoda; class Malacostraca; order Decapoda; family Cambaridae; genus Procambarus; species Procambarus clarkii. The sequence goes on along the minus strand of NC_091159.1, from coordinate 15,025,699 downwards.
GCAAGGTATTCACCTGTTCGCCCTGAATGGTCCAGCTATTAGCTCTTGGTCCTCGCCTTTCTATCCGTCGGTTATCTAATGTACTAATTTCCGACCAATTTTTCTTTATCTGCAATTTATTTCTCTATCTCACACCCACACTTGTCCTCCAGGATGCAGCCTAAAGCAGCTGTCTAACTCGGCGGTGTTTGTTTACTGCTAGGTGGACAGAAGCATCAGATGAAACAAACTCTGCCAAATTGTTTCGGTCTCGGCCGGAAATTGAATCCGGATTATGAATATTGTGTGTATGAGGGTATGTGTGTGTGTGTGTGTGTGTGTGTATAAGGGTATGTGTGTGTGTGTGTGTGTGTGTGTATGAGGGTATGTGTGTGTGTGTGTGTGTGTGTGTGTGTGTGTGTGTGTGTGTGTGTGTGTGTGTGTGTGTTTTAGGTTTTTAAGTGATATATAGACAGCTTATATTATAACAGTAGAATATCTATTTCAACTTTTTTACCTGGTAGACGCAGATACCAGGATGTAGGTTGGACCTACGACCAGGAAGTAGACCCATATACCGGGCTACAGGACCTACGACCTACGACCAGGAGGTAGACCCATATACCGGGCTACAAGGCCTACGGCCTACGACCAGGAGGTAGACCCATATACCGGGCTACAGGGCCTACGACCTACGACCAGGAGGTAGACCCATATACCGGGCTACAGGGCCTACGGCCTACGACCAGGAGGTAGACCCATATACCGGGTTACAGGACCTACGACCTACGACCAGGAGGTAGACCCATATACCGGGCTACAGGACCTACGACCTACGACCAGGAGGTAGACCCATATACCGGGCTACAGGACCTACGACCTACGACCAGGAGGTAGACGCAGGTTGGGGATGGCAATCATCGCATGAAGTTGTTTCGTTGTCTGGCTACAAAATATACCCGTATAGATCACGTGTCGTTTAGACCCGCTCGATGGCCCTATAGGGAGGCCGCCGGCCATTTTCCTGCCAACCTGAGGACCGAGACGAGGGAACAGGTGGCATGGGGCTTATTTACTCGGGTATATATTTACCAGCGGCACATATTACAGGGCAAGTGATTCCTGGGACACGAAGAATGCAGCGTTTAATTATTGAGGAAGATTTAGTCCGTGTGTGTGTGTGTGTGTGTGTGTGTGTGTGTGTGTGTGTGTGTGTGTGTGTGTGTGTGTGTGTGTGTGTGTGTGTGTGTGTGTGTGTGTGTGTGTGTGCAAGGAGGAAGTCGTCTATGATTTGGTAGCCTATTGTGGATGAGATTAGGGGCGTACAGGAAAAAAAAAAGACAGAAAAAGACAGAAAGCGAGAGAGAAGGGGGAGGAAGAGTAGAGTACTCACCTAGTTGTGCTTGCGGGGGTTGAGCTTCTGCTCTTTAGTTCCGCCTCTCAACCGTCAATAAACTGGTGTTAAAGTTCATGAGCCAATTGGGGTCAATCATATCTACATTTGAAACTGTATGTTTCCACAACCAGTACTGTCACTCATATGAGTACTAATTAAGCTTCCATGTGTCCCTTTGTGTGTACTCACCAAGTTGTTATTCACCTAGTTGTGCTTGCGGGGGTTAAGCTTTGGCTCTTTGGTACTGTGTGTGTGTGTCTGTATTTATTCACCTAGTTGTATTTACCTAATTTGTGTGTGTGTTCTCTGTAACAGCAAAACGTACTCACAGCAGCAGTCAGTGTATGAGTGACGGTGTGAGTGACGGCGTGAGTGACCATCACAAGAGCATTAATGAGAGCGTCACATTACAATGATAATTTAAATTAAGGTTGTAACTGTAGGGAACTCCAAGAGGGAACTCCCTTCCCTCTTGGATTTGTCCACTTCAGCTGCACTCATTTATATAGTATAGCATACTCTCTCTCTCTCTGTTTCTCTCCCTCATTTGTAACATTATTTTGCATCTCCTTCCATATCCTATTTTCATGTCCAGGTAATTCATCACATCTTTCTGTGTTCCTTCCGTGGCTTCAGTTCTTCGTAATATAAATATTCCTTAAAAAAAGCCGCTTCAAATTTTACTCTAGATGTAAATTATTCCCCGCAGAACTCTGGTGTCTTAATTATGCGGTTATCCTTGTGAATTACATCTTAATAATCTCTCCCGTGGTGCAATTATTGCCCTGATCCCCCAACTGATAATCTGCTCTATACAGCCGCCTGGAGCAAGCTTTATTGGCAATAATTACTCGGTTGGGCTTCATCTCTTGGCCTCCGACATGGTGGAGGACGTATACCTTCTCTTCCTCCAGGTCTTCTGGAAATCTATAATTATTTATTTTTATTATTAAAGTAATATTTTATAGTTATTATTCAATGATATTATTTTCATTATTGTTATTGTAAATTATTATTATTGTTATTGTTATTAATCATTATTTGTGTATGTATCGTGTTAGCTTTAATAACACTGACAAGTGTTATTACGCTTCCAATACCAGATGATTCATCACTGACAAGTGTTACTGCACCTCCAATACCAGATGATTCATCACTGACAAGTGTTACTGCACCTCCAATACCAGATGATTCATCACTGACAAGTGTTACTGCACCTCCAATACCAGATGATTCATCACTGACAAGTGTTACTGCACCTCCAATACCAGATGATTCATCACTGATAACTGCCAAACAACGATACGTTGTTAATTTATCAACACATTTGGTGTTAATTGCTAAGCGCCGCCTTGGATTGTTACTCCTATAATGGTGAAACTGTGTTTGTTAACGGCTCACAAACTGTGTCTGTTAACGGCTCACAAACTGTGTCTGTTAACGGCTCACAAACTGTGTCTGTTAACGGCTCACAGCTTCTTCAACGTGTTCAGCGCTTCGTACTGTCCGAAACGCTATGCGTGTTAGTGGCTTTGTAAGAATGTATAAATACTAATATTATGTAATCTTACAACCCCATTGTACCATCTTGTAAATAAATAAATAATATAGCCTAAAAAAATAATATATATATATATATATATATATATATATATATATATATATATATATATATATATATATATATATATATATATATATTTATATATATTTATATATATATATATATATATATATATATATATATATATATATATATATATATATATATATATATATATATATATATATGTCGTACCTAGTAGCCAGAACGCACTTCTCAGCCTACTATGCAAGGCCCAATTTGCCTAATAAGCCAAGTTTTCATGAATTGTTTTTCGACTACCTAACCTAACCTAACCTAACTTTTTCGGCTACCTAACCTAACCTAACCTATAGAGATAGGTTAGGTTAGGTTAGGTAGGGTTGGTTAGGTTCGGTCATATATCTACGTTAATTTTAACTCCAATAAAAAAAAATTGACCTCATACATAATGAAATGGGTAACTTTATCATTTCATAAGAAAAAAATTAGAGAAAATATATTAATTCAGGAAAACTTGGCTTATTAGGCAAATCGAGTCTTGCATAGTAGGCTGAGAAGTGCGTTCTGGCTACTAGGTACGACATATATGTATATATATATATATATATATATATATATATATATATATATATATATATATATATATATGTATATATATATATATATATATATATTTATATATATATATATATATATTGTATATATGACAGTCTATATATTAGTCCATTAGTGCAGCATCAATATAACTAGACAGACTGGGGAGTTTGTGATAGGCTTCTGAATGTCACTTTTAGAAAAAAAGTTTGTTTATTTTAGTGATAGCAGCCGAGGGGTAAGTGACAGTGCCTCCACCTGAACACCCGCTTCTCCACAGTGTATTCATACTCCTACTGGTGGACCTTGTATATGCTGCTATGGCGATATGTTCACCGTAGCAACCTGTTCTCTTAAAAATAACATCGCTTTTGGCCGTTTGTCCGTATGGCCGAATATGGACGTAATTTGAAAATGAAAAAAAATGAAAATAAATTTGGGATTTTTTTTTCCATAACAGTAAGCTAAGGGTCCTCTGATAGGTTAGGTGGGCAGGAAATTCTCATAAAGTTTCAAAACGTTATGAAAAACGTTAATGGAAAGTTTCCTTTTCTAAGCTTGCCGAGTAAGCCGGACGACTCAAACAGAAAACGGAACAGTACGTCACTTTTGTGAGTCGATTTCATTTCAAATTACGTCCAAATTTGGCCATAGTGCGCATACGAGCCAAAAGTGACGTTATTTTTAAGAGGACGGGTTGCACTTACCGGATGAGTGACGCTGCCTGATAAACTCTTCGACTTAATAATGGCCCAGACGGACTGGAAGATTGTCACTTTTCCATATTTTCAAATGTGTGGGTTGAGTGTCTGAATTCCTTCTCCAATTAGGACAATAGTTTTACACCTTTATGCCTCGTCCTACATCGCGTCTGTTTGCCCAAACGCTCCAGCCGCAAGCATCTGTATAATATCTTCAGGTCATCTTAAGAGAGCTTCATCATCCTGGAAATGCAGTTCAGGAAGAGGATTCTGCGTCGTGGTAGTAGTGTTCGGAGGATGCGGGGATACTGTGCCGTTGTGGGGACGCGGCTGTTGTGGGGTTATTCAACCCCCTACAGTGTACCCATGAGGGGTCAACCATGCATCTCCCACATGCACCATCACAACACATCTGTTCCTCGCTGTCAGGACACTCATTCCCCCCTTTAATGTTTCCTCACCATCAATTCTAAACCCCCTCATTCACCGCTCACCCTCACTGCCATACACTCCTGTCGCCACACGCTCGCGTTGCCACACACTCGCGTTGCCACACACTTCCGTCGCCACACACTCGCGTTGCCACACACTTCCGTCGCCACACACTGGCGTTGCCACACACTTCCGTCGCCACACCCTGGCATAGCCAAACACCCCTCTGCCGCTCCAGCAAACACGACGAGCTATTAATCAACTTTACTCTGGTGGTCTGCCTGGCGCCAGCCGGGTCTTCTGACGGGCCGCCGGCACCTACAGTAGAGGCGTGGCCCTCTAGGGGGCCTCCAGGCCTCGTCTAGGGGGCATGGAGGTGGTGTAGGGGGGCATGTAAGTGGTGTAGGGGGCATGGAGGTGGTGTAGGGGGCATGGAGGGGGTTTAGGGGGCATGAAGGTGGTGTAGGGGGGCATGGAGGTGGTGTAGGGGGGCATGGAGGTGGTGTAGGGGGCATGGAGGTGGTGTAGGGGGGCATGGAGGTGGTGTAGGGGGGCATGGAGGTGGTGTAGGGGGCATGGAGGTGGTTTAGGGGGCATGGAGGTGGTTTAGGGGGCATGGAGGTGGTTTAGGGGGCATGAAGGTGGTGTAGGGGGGCATGGAGGTGGTGTAGAGGGCATGAAGGTGGTGTAGGGGGGCCTGAAGGTGGTGTAGGGGGCATGGAGGTGGTGTAGGGGGCATGGAGGTGGTGTAGGGGGCATGGAGGTGGTGTAGGGGGCATGGAGGTGGTGTAGGGGGCATGGAGGTGGTGTACGGGGCATGGAGGTAGATGTTTTTGTCAACCTTAACAATGGCTTTATGAATTTTGTATGTCGTGATCATATCACATCTTAACTCCTTTTCCTTCCGGATGCCGAGGTCTAGCTTCCTCAGCCTTTCCTCGTAGCACAGGAAACATAATCCTCGGAATCTTTTCAAGATTTGTTTTTTTTCTGTTTTCTTGTGAGGATTCCACCCAGAGACTTGTGTTACAGTTTTAAGTAGGCAGTGAAGAACATACTGAGTTTTGGAGGATACAATAGGAGGTGCCTCGTATTGGTCAATGGGCCTTGTAGTTTTCGTTGTTCTTAAGTTCATATTCAAGTTCCTGTAGACTGCAAGAGTTGTCACCATTTTTGCATACGCTGCTGATGTTATCCTGATAATGAGAACCTTGGGTAGCAGGATTGGTGTTATACTTCTATCATTTTGGTTCTCTGATCTCCTCAACCTTGTTGCAAATCTCTTCACCTTGCATCTACTAAGATTCAAGTCGAGCATCCATTTCACAGACCGTTTCTAGTTTGTTCAAGTTCACTTTGATAATTCGGCTACCTATTGTCTTATTAGGTTTGCCTTATCGCCAAATTTTGACAGGCTAGGTCTAAATTTAGGTAAGACCTGGGTAAATACTGGTTTGAAACAGAATTGTGGAACAAATTACCGAGTATCATGGGATCATTTGATTGTTTGAAGCCTAAGTTAGGCAAGCATATGAATTACTATTGATTGAATATAAATTAGAGCTGTCTCGTATGAGCTAACAGGCCTTCTATAGTATCCTTAATTCTATTTATTCATCTTAATGCCTCAGTTATTGACATATTTCGGAACAGTAAGAGTCCTAGAACATATCCCAGTGGTACTATGTTTGTTAGCCTCATCTAATTACAGAACTGGTGCTTACTAAGCCTTTTCTTTGCCATTAGGGAAGCGCGCACGCGCAAGACCGCCTGATGTGTGACCAGGATTTAAAAATACCTACCAGTTACCCGTCAGACGCGGAGGTGAGCACACCTTACTGGTTCTCTTCACATTTCTACATTAATTCTTTGGTGGTACATCCCAGCCCGTTCATTATTTATTTATTTGTTATGTTTATTTATTTTAAAATAATATTTTGTTGGCTTTGGATTATTTTACGTTGTTTCTAGTCTAAATATTTAGTTATAAATTTTGTTTAATCTGAAAATAAAAAAATAATTTTCGAAACATTTCCATAATAACTTTACTTTACCCTGAATGCCATTATTCTTTTCTCCGAGGGTATGGGACCTCATAATATTACAGATGTGCTGTTCATGTGTGAGACGACCATAAGTTACAAGTTGATCAACCCAGCGGGTTATCATCCTATTGGTAGGCAGCCCGTCCTCATCAGCGCCAAGTGCTCGTTAATACACCCACCAAACCCCTTGTTTAGGTATGAAAACCACTTCACACGCGACTCGACTGATGACGTTTGTATTTTTCTCAACCACAGGCGAGGCTGGTTAATGCGGCAGCCATCCCGTAAGACGCATCAACTTTAATGTATTATAAATTTTTCTGGATTAACGAACATTTGGAGCAATGATCTGGAGTAGTGGTTCGTTCTCCAGCTCGTCCTCCAAACAAAGACCCAAAAGTGATTCCATGCACCCGCCAACCCCCCTGTTTATGAATGAAAAGCGGTTTACACACGACTCGCAACTGATTTCGTTCGAACACTTCCGGAACAAGTGCTTCACTGACGACTTTTGTTCGAACCACAACGCTGTAAATGCTTCACCCACGTACTACAAATACAAATAATCGCCAACAGAACCTAAACACCTAACCTAACATAACCAGTGCCTAAATAAGCACAATATGCTAATATATAATAATAATTTAAATTTGAGAAAAATTCTGTTTTGAAAGAACAGAATGTTAAAATTGATAATTGCGTCTTTGGGGTTGACCGCTGGATGGAATGGACTTGATCTGACGACGGGTTGCATAAACCAACCCGTCCTCGACCCAAGTCAATTACTTCCAGCGGTCGACCACACAGACGCATTCATAATTTTTTACATGCTGTTCATTCAAAACAGGAATTTTCTCAAATATAAAGAAATATTATAATATATTAGCATATTGTGCATACATAAGCATAGGTTAGGTTATGTGTTTAGGTTGTGTTGGCGATTATTTGTATTTGTTACAGTATGTGGGTAAATTTACAGCGTTGTGGTTCGAACAAAATTTGTCAGTGAAGCACTTGTTCCGGAAGTGTTCGAACGAAATCAGTTGAGTCGTGTGTAAACCATTTTTCATTCATAAACAGGGGGGGTTGGCGGATGCATGGAATGGACTTTGGGTCTTTGTTTGAAGGACAGACTGGTTTATGCATGAAAAGCGGTTTACACACGACTCAGAATTGATAACGTCCGAACACTTGCGGAACAAGTGCTTCTCCTCACGTCCTCGAGTGAGGACTCGCGTCCTTTGTTCGAACCACAATTCTATAAATGCCTCACCCACGTACTTCAAATACAAATAATTGACAACAAAACCTGAACACCTAACCTAACCTACGCCTATCTATACATAGAATTTTAATGAATAATAATATTAATTTATATATGAGAATAAACTAATTTTTAACACAAAGTATTTTAAAATTGATGAATGCGTCTGGGGAGGATGACCGCTGCTTTAAACAGCCTAATGTGAGGACGGGTTTCTATAAAGACTTCATCTACGTACTGCAAATACCTATAATATTAGGTCAACAGGACCTAAACTTATTTAAGTTAGACCTAATTGGCATCAATAAACTGTATTTTGGACAATATTTTTAAAAAATTTACATTGCGTAATTTTTAAAACCATTACGTAATTTTTAAAACTGGATCTGTGAAAATTACCCCGTTCTTACAGCGCTGAGTTACCCAAGGGAATTTTATTTTTCTGCAGCCAAGATCATCCTCTCAAACCTGATTTTACATAATTCCATCAAAAGGTGTTGGAATCATTATATAGGTTTGCTGGCTGCATTGGAAATGTAATTAGTTCTAATTAAATAATTTTTGTTATATCAGAGGGAGGGAGAGAGAGAGAGAGGTGCTGGGTTTGAAACCGTACTCACAATCGACTTGTTCACCACACTCACAGTCCACCACAATCGACTTGTTCACCACTCACAGTCCACCACAATCGACTTGTTCACCACACTCACAGTCCACCACAATCGACTTGTTCACCACACTCACAGTCCACCACAATCGACTTGTTCACCACACTCACAGTCCACCACAATCGACTTGTTCACCACACTCAGTCCACCACAATCGACTTGTTCACCACACTCAGTCCACCACAATCGACTTGTTCACCACACTCACAGTCCACCACAATCGACTTGTTCACCACACTCACAGTCCACCACAATCGACTTGTTCACCACACTCACAGTCCACCACAATCGACTTGTTCACCACACTCAGTCCACCACAATCGACTTGTTCACCACACTCAGTCCACCACAATCGACTTGTTCACCACACTCACAGTCCACCACAATCGACTTGTTCACCACACTCAGTCCACCACAATCGACTTGTTCACCACACTCACAGTCCACCACAATCGACTTGTTCACCACACTCAGTCCACCACAATCGACTTGTTCACCACACTCACAGTCCACCACAATCGACTTGTTCACCACTCACAGTCCACCACAATCGACTTGTTCACCACACTCACAGTCCACCACAATCGACTTGTTCACCACACTCAGTCCACCACAATCGACTTGTTCACCACACTCACAGTCCACCACAATCGACTTGTTCACCACACTCACAGTCCACCACAATCGACTTGTTCACCACACTCACAGTCCACCACAATCGACTTGTTCACCACACTCAGTCCACCACAATCGACTTGTTCACCACACTCACAGTCCACCACAATCGACTTGTTCACCACACTCACAGTCCACCACAATCGACTTGTTCACCACACTCACAGTCCACCACAATCGACTTGTTCACCACACTCAGTCCACCACAATCGACTTGTTCACCACACTCACAGTCCACCACAATCGACTTGTTCACCACTCACAGTCCACCACAATCGACTTGTTCACCACACTCACAGTCCACCACAATCGACTTGTTCACCACACTCACAGTCCACCACAATCGACTTGTTCACCACACTCACAGTCCACCACAATCGACTTGTTCACCACACTCACAGTCCACCACAATCGACTTGTTCACCACACTCACAGTCCACCACAATCGACTTGTTCACCACACTCAGTCCACCACAATCGACTTGTTCACCACACTCACAGTCCACCACAATCGACTTGTTCACCACACTCACAGTCCACCACAATCGACTTGTTCACCACACTCACAGTCCACCACAATCGACTTGTTCACCACACTCAGTCCACCACAATCGACTTGTTCACCACACTCACAGTCCACCACAATCGACTTGTTCACCACTCACAGTCCACCACAATCGACTTGTTCACCACTCACAGTCCACCACAATCGACTTGTTCACCACACTCACAGTCCACCACAATCGACTTGTTCACCACACTCAGTCCACCACAATCGACTTGTTCACCACACTCACAGTCCACCACAATCGACTTGATAATGGTCCAGGACGGACCGAATCGCCCGTTGCCTCTTCATCTTATAGTGTGAGGTTTGGTCATCATGAAACCGTACTGTTATGTGGGGAGGAAGACTGACCTTCTTGGCTGCAATCGTATAGTTGAATGCACACAACCTCCAGTTGAGGACATCATACTTACTAGGAGACACACTCCTCAGTACAGTGTTGCCGGGATAACCACAGCTGCCTTGATACAGTGGGTGGCCCCTAACAGGCAGTCACCTCAGACAAAGTAGGTGGTGCGTGTATCGGAAACTCATTCCTTCAGGTGAAATATTTAAGTCCACTTGTGACGAGCGACGGTACCTTTTGGCTTCATATCGAAGTGTCTCTGGTAGTTTGAATATTTGATCACGACGCCTCCTTTGACTCACAGAAATCGAGTCCGATACGACCGCTCGATAGTCATCTCGATTTCGAAATGCGTTATGGAATCCAAGACGATTTTTTTATCATGCGCTTTGAGGCATATTAGTACCTGGGTGTTTTGAACCTTGACTTTCACCCAGTACTCCTCTTTTTCTACAATATTTAGTTTATCAACAGTGCGTGAGCTCATCCCTGGAAAAGGTCTTTCCACAACAACTTGAGCAACAAGACTATAAACATGAATTAATTGAATGGTGGTTTTACGAGCTCCATGCATCAAAGAAAAACGGTGCGGATAAATTGGGTAACTTGCAACTGCTGCCGGCTACTCTACTCCGTTCAAAGTTGGATGTCAGTCGCTCGCCGGCCACGATGCGATAAACATCTCGGGGCGGTGCGGAGCGCGGGAGGCCCGGGGTCCTGTGAGCGCAGTATGGAGTATCCAGGATGACACGTTTTATAAGCTTTTATTAACATGAAAACTTCCAAGAAACAACAATGCCAAATGCGATGCATATACTTGAAAACGCATGTTACTGCAAGGTAGTTCCACGCGGTATCATGAATTTAGATTAATTATAAAATGTGATTGGCAACTCAGATGATAACTAGCAGTTATCTTCGAAATCCTTATCAGGGACAGATAACCGTGGGGGTGCATGTACAAGTTCAGTATGTACCAAGTGCTTGGAAGGAGCCCACCAAGCCTCCTATGTTAACGGGACACGTTTAGGCAGTGTTGAAGTGTGTGTTTTTAGTGTTTTTTTGACGATGTTTGAAATTGTTTGTGAAGCGAGGAAGCAGGCAGGACCTGCCACCAGGCCCGCCACTCTCATCTTCCTGGCAGGACTCTTAACTCTCCTCGCTCAAGGTAAGTTCCTGGATGCTGGTCTCAAGGGGGGGGGGGGGGGGGGTGGCATGTTTAATATTTATAAGTAACAGTATGCGAGTATATGGATGTTGTCAGCATCGACTTGTTCCATATTAATACAAATTGTTTTGGAATATCGTATTGCTCCGTAAGTTACGAAATAGTCCGTAACTTGTACCTGGATTGGACCTGGATGGGGCTTTGGGAGTTCGTCTACTGCCAGAGACCGGGCCGGGGCCAGGCTTGACTTGTTCCTGTAATGGTTGTTACTTCCATGGTGAGCAGGTTGGCAGGAGCCTTGTACTGATGTGGTAAATTAAGTGATCAGTACCTTAAGATGGAATTTGTGCAGAATGTGATTTTTGCACATTAGGCTGTCCATAATATGACCTTTTGGTAAAATTATATTTAATGTACAAGAGTAGCGCAAATAATAATTTAACCTAGGCCTAATATCACACAGTAAATAAATGTAAGTATGGGTATACTTATAAAGAGTGCCGGGAAGACGGGACACCACGAGCATAGCTCTCATTTTGTAAACTAATTAGATAATTGCACACACACACACACAGTTGAGAGGCGGGACCAAAGAGCCGAAGCTCAAACCACTCAAGTACAATTAGATGATTACACACACTGTCTTGACAGGATGAGTTTAAACTACTGTTAACAGTAGAGGAACTACACAATACTTGTACGCATCGCTCTGTGTAATTCATTTGGCGTATTTTCGTGCCTGCAAACTTGTTTGTTTTAGGTAGTTAAATTTAGACATTTCCAATGTACATCTTTGTAACTTGGAGACTTTTACTGACGTGATGCCAAGTATAGGTACACCAGGTGCAGTGTACCTAGTTTCTCGGTGTATACACAGAATGTATTTCATTGTTCGGGACTGAAGTGTAATTGGTGGTTGGTCAGCAAGCACTGTGATTAGGTCACGTCGAACGCGGGCTGAGCTCTATAATGTGTAATTGAGTTCATCATCGTTTTGCTGAAATTCAACTATCTATTTAACTTACAAGTTTCTACAATTGTTAAGCATTCTCTAACTTTCACAAGTAATGAACCCCCGTAGGTTCTTAGTTTTAGAGTAATGTCCAGTGTATGTGAGATTTGTTTTTCTGTCTGGTAATAGTGTTTTCTTCACATTTAATTCACAAGTTTCTTCAAATGCTAACACTAATTTTCACAGGTAGGGAATCTTATGTTATCATAGGCTTGTAAACCCCCCATAGGTTCTTAGATTTTGCACGATTGTCTTGTTTATGTGTGGCCATCCTCACAGAAAGGGAGGTCAACCTTATACCTAGGTGGCTAGGTATAGTCAATTCTAGCTTATTATTCTTAGGAATAGTGACATGCGGATAATTATAGTATTATATAACCAAATATTGTTATATTATGCCTGCTCTGGGGTCCAAGGGGCGTGGAACGAACCCCAGGGGTAATATGATGCTTGAATTTAAAATCTGTGTAAATTCTTTGTAAGTTATTAAATAAAACTGAGCCGTTTGTATGTAATTAGGAATTACGGTTATCGATACTTAAGTATATTTATATAAGTTTATGATGGAACATAATCATTATCATCATATCGGCGAATGTTTTTTATATTTGCATATTTTTGCAGTTATAAATGTTCAGTTGTATCTGTATTATTAGTATAACATAATTGTTTTATTTATATAATTGATGAGTACTGTTTCTGCTTAGCCGAAGACTGTATCAACTACAGGAGTACGTTTAAACCTAGGCAAGCCATAAGCCATAGAGCTTTGCGATAATCCAAGTTAGCCTCGCGAGCCAATAAAGATCAGGTATAGGCCTACTCTACCCTCTCTTGCTGCCATCCCTCATCATAACGACCACTATTCTTCCGACAATAACTTCCATAGCACCACCATTTTCACACACCACTTTCTTAACTTCCTCCTACATCCATAGCCTAACATCTCTCGACTCTGTTTCCGCCATTCTTCATCCTCCCCCAATACACTGTCCCATTTTCCTGCCATATCTTCACTCGGAACCTCTTCCCTCATCTGACATCTTTGACTCATCTCCAACCATTCTCAATTCCACATCATCAATTTTCGACCAAATACTACCGCTATATCTTCACATGTTTCTTCCATTCTATCCCACATTACATCCATTAACTTTCTTCTCTTTCCACGCTAGTTCCTTACACCCTCTTCCCTCCACAGTGTTGCTACCTCCCACAGCCCGCATCCCTACAACCACCTCTCTACACCAAAGTGCAGACAGAGGACTAAGTTATAATGACATGTTAACGGAACTCAGTTTCACAACCATTGGTAAGGGATGGAGCAGAGGGGGCATAATTACTACATACAAGATACTGGGGGCAATAGACAAGCTGGGTAAGGGCAGCTTCTTTAAAAAGAGAGAATAACGGATAAGAAAACACAAGATGGAAATGTAAGGAAATATTCGCATTCTATATGGGAGGTCAACCAATGAGAGAGGTCCTGGACCCCACCTCCATCCCTTCTTCCCCTCCCACCCCCATCCCAGATGTCTATTCCACTCACTATACTTTGAATGCAACAATCCTTTGTGTCTTTTTCAGACATGGATAAATGTATGTTTTTGTTGTTGTATGTAGAGGGAAGAAGCCTATACTATATATTCACAAACTACTGCGGATTTATATTCTTGAACGGCATATTGTATTTCAGCTGACGAATGTTGTATGCATTTGTTATTATTATTTTCTACCACAGTCGTGGCCACACATTTACAATGCTAACCAGTGTATATACAGTTTCTTCTGTCTTCCATGGACAGGGTGAGAGATCTGTTAAACATATAGTTCAGGGATTTATGGAACAATCAACCACAGAAGGTAATTGTAGTGCTTTTAAAATACTAATCTAGTTATATGCAGTGTGTGAGGGTCTGACTGTGTAACATTATTAGTCTTTAATATTACTGTTTACGGAGTGTGATGTCTTCATAACTAGTGTGTATTATAACTGTTGATATTACTGCTTGTTAAAGCTAAACAAATATGTTGTCTTCTATGTACTAGGTCAAATCAAGAAATTTTGAGGAGAATAATTTCGAACTCTTCAATATGTCGACGTTTTGTAGCGTCAGCGCAGATAAATTTTGGTTTTCATTCCAGTCCTTAAATATAGATATACCAATATACTAGATTCAAGCAGTCCACTAGAATACCATTAACAGTGTCCATTATCGCTGCTGTAAGGATTATAAATAATTAAATACCACTTAAACAGTTGCTGGATGCTGTCCTCTCTAATAATACATCGTATTTTAACGTAAAAATCATCAAAATATGATGAATTATAAATTATAGCGGCTCGCTAAATTGACTAGCTGTCACGTTTTCTATTTGTGAGGCCTCGATTAGGTCAAGTTCGGTCAATTTAGTAGAGCATTTTTGTGACGTTGTGACAACTGGAGAGGATAGGATGCTTAATCAGCGCGTTAATAGGTTCTGGTATGCATCCCGTCCTCACACTAGGATGGTTAAAGCAGTGGCCGTTCTCCCCAGACGCATTCATCAATTTTAACATACTGTGTATTTAAAATTGGTATGTTCTCATATATAAATTAATATTATACTATAAAATGTTATGTATAGTTAGGTGTAGGTTAGGTTAGGTGTTTCGATTATTTGAATTTGAAGTACATGAGTGCAACCCGTCCTCGACTCAAGTCCATTACATCCAGCGGTCGACCCCACAGACGCATTCATAAATTTTAAATTAACATGCTGTTCATTCAAAACGGGAAATTTCTCAAATATAAATTAATATTATAATATAATAGCATATTGTGCATATATAGGCATAGGTTAGGTTAGGTTAGGTGTTTAGGTTCTGTTGGCGAGTATTTGTATTTGTAGTACGTGGGTGAAGCATTTACAGCGTTGTGGTTTGAACAAAATTCGTCAGTGAAGCACTAGTTCCGGAAGTTTTCGAACGAATTCAGTTGTGAGTCGTGTGTAAACCGTTTTTCATTCATAAACCTATGTCTATACATGTACAATTTGCTATTATAATATTAATTTGAGAAAATTCCCGTTTTGAATGAACAGCATGTTAAAATTTATAAATGCGTCTGTGGGGTCGACCACTGGATGTAATGGACTTGAGTCGAGGACAGGTTGTTTATAGAATTGTGGGACGTTCGGACGGCATAGAGTTATAGAAGTGTTCGGACGTCATCAGTTGTGAGTCGTGTAAACCGTTTTCTCTCAAACAGAGCGTTTGGAGGCTGGATAAACGAGCATTTAGCTTTATGAGGACGGGCTGTGATATACTAGTGTCCATATTCATTTTCTGAAGCAAATGCGCCATCAAGTAATTATATCAAATTCCTTACATTGTTTTAAAAATAAACGCACTAATTCCTGCTTATAATTATTCTTAGACTAGATTATGAATAAATAATGAATTCAAATTTACAAAATTAGAAAAGGTCAGTGGACTTCCACCCACGTCCAGTTCTTAACATCGGAAACAATGGGCTCCTCTGCTCTTCAAATACATTCCCCGAATTATTGTTAATTATCCTAAATATTCAAGCGGTAAAAATGAGGCTGTTTCTCTGTAATTAACTTAATGTCAAAGATTTCTTCACCAAACTACCTACAAATAGCTTCAGTTAAAATTCTCTCATTACCAGCACTTTGGAGATAATTAAACCAGTAGTCAAGGTTTCAGGCGTATCGACTGACAGAATTATCAAGGCCGCAGTCTCACTTTATTTTTAGTCTAATGTCTAATTTTAATTCCTGAGAGAATTGTGAATTAAAAGAAATTTCCATGCATAAACACACACATACACTTTTGTGTGTACATAGGCTACCCTAATCTGTTCAAATTAATATATTATTCATTTCAAAATCCTAATGCACGCACAAATACTTTCTTCCATTTTATTATGGAATTGCATGACGTTGTGTGAAGATCGTCACAAAATATTGCTTGTCGGAGTAAAGATTTTGTTGATGTTTATCGCTAGATTTGAGGCCAAGCAACAGACAGAACCAAGCACCGTGTAATTGCATGCAACAGAGATAGGCGTAGGCCTACGTTCTTTCATGATACATGCTAAAAATTAATATATACTCCAGGAATTAATACAGAACCTATGTAGGGGTTAGTGAATGTAGTGCCTAAATAGGGTTAATGAATGAATATAGGGACTGTAAAGGTTTGTGAATGAATATATGGTTTATATAGGGTTTATGAATTAAAATAGGGTATTTATGTAGGGTTAGGGAATGATGTAGGGATAGTGAATGAATATAGGGCTTATGTAAAAATAGTGAACGAATATAGGGCTTATATGTAGTGAATGAATATAGGGCCTACGTAGGGTTAGGGAATGAATATAGGGTTTATATATTATGTATATATATATTATGTATATTATAGTTAGTGAATGAATATTGTAATTCATTATAGTAATGTAATCAGAGTATGGATTACAAAAATCTTAACAAGGAATTGGAACGATTAATCTTGTAATCACCATAAATATATTGCGTAAAGCGCGATTATCAAAACAATTGTAATGATAATTCATTTATATTCTCACTGTCATTACCAGAATCTATAAATGGCACTGCATGACTGGAATTTGAATTTTTATTGGCCATATGTTTCCCCAGGGGATCATTTGGTGTTATCCCAACCATAGTTTGGTATTTCCACGGCTCTTCAGTATGACTGCAATAGCCATTTAAGCGAATAATTGTCATATTTTTGGTGCTGGGCTTAAAGCCAATCAACTTTTGAAGGGTTATTCAGGTTATATATCCACCACACAACCTGTCGTTTAAAGAACGTCGCTTTTCGCTCGTATGCGTTACCTAAGGTCAAAAATTGTCGTACTAAAAGATGAAAGCGGTTGGGGAAAGTGACGTACTGACCCGTTTTCTGTTTAGGGTCTTCTGGTAGGTTAGGAGAGAACACTTTACATTGACCGTTTTCTTGACGTTGGAAAACCTTAAGAATACGGACTGTACTAAAAGTGCTTAGTGACCAACCAACAAGAATAGTTTAGTCCTGAATATTGTCCAGGACTAAGTAAGCTCTCAGTGTGTATACACCGAGAATCAGGGTATATATATACCTCTTAGTGTATATATTCCTTGGTTATACTTTTTCTTATATCTGGCTAGGTGTAAGTAGTGAAGACTGATCAGTGTAAGGTATTCAGTATTATCAAATTTTTCCGTGCAGGATCAAGTATAACATTTGGGGTTTATATTATATAATTATATATACTATATATAGTTTATATAATTATGTAAATCTTGTAAATTGATTAAAATATGATCTTTATATTGTATATTATTTAATAAAAAATATCCATGTTAATCTGTCTACTGCATAGTCATCTGTCTCATGCTCGTTTAAAGTTTTAAATCTGATTTTTAAATCTGATATTGTTGTAGAGCAGGTAGGCTTAGGTTGTTGTAGAACTATGTTGATGTAGAATTGGTAGGCTTAGGCTATTATACAGCAGGTTGACCTAGGTTGTGGGGTATGTAGGCCTAGGTTGATGTAGAACAGAAGCCTAGTGCTGGAAAGCTTAAGAAATGTTTAGTAGGCTCGAAACTTATAGATGCTTAGGCCTACACTGCTGGTTACTATACGATAAGTTCATAATTCTTTAATAATAAACGGTTTATCTTCAGCCATTGCTTATTAACAAATTCTGAACACCATAGGCTTGGGGAGTAGAACTCCCAGAATCCCATCCAAGTGCAATCCAGGCACATTTGTTCCAACATATCATTTGGACAAGACTCTTTTAGGAAAGTTGAGATGAGGTAGACTATTTACGGAGGATTAGAAAGACGTTGCATATTGCAAATCATTATAAAAGCTTCTGTGTTGCAACCTTTAATATTAAACCATTAATCCCACCCCTTGAGAAGTTTTCCCGGCGAGTTTATGCACATAAAAGTGATCATCTTATTTTTGGAAGCCTATATTGCGACTGCCATAACTCGTAGCCTAATTTCCCGCCATGTTCTTGAAATTATTTAGGGTTATTTCACATTTTGCGATAATGGCCGCTGTGTGGGTTATCAATTTGCATTTGTGAGAAAGAGTTGTGGGTCGGTGTCAGGTCAAGGGGTTGTGTTGTGTAGAGGAGAATAGTCATGTTTTGCTGATGTGGTACATTTTATATGTGTAAGCGCATGCGTAGGTAAGTGTTTGGACACACACACACACACTTAGTTGAGTACACACACACACACACTTAGGTGAGTACACACACACACATACCACTTATCCACACACATACCACACACCCTGTATACTACTTATGTAAGACCAATTCTGGAGTATGCAGCTCCAGCCTGGAGTCCATACCTAGTTAAACACAAGACGAAGTTAGAGAAGATTCAGCGGTATGCCACCAGGCTCGTCCCGGAACTGAGAGGATTGAGCAACGAGGAAAGGCTAAAGGAGCTGAACCTCACATCCCTGGAAAACAGTAGAGTAAGGGGAGACATAATAACCACCTACAAAATTCTCAGGGGAATTGACATGGTGGACAAAGACAAACTCTTCAGCACGGGTGGGACACGAACAAGGGGACACAGGTGGAAACTTAGTACCCAGATGAGCCACAGAGACGTTAGAAAGAATTTTTTCAGTGTCAGAGTAGTTAATAAATGGAATGCACTAGGAAGTGATGTGGTGGAGGCTGACTCCATACACAGTTTCAAATGTAGATATGATAGAGCCCAGTAGGCTCAGGAATCTGTACACCAGTTGATTGACAGTTGAGAGGCGGGGCCAAAGAGCCAAAGCTCAACCCCCGCAAGCACAATTAGGTGAGTACACACACACCCCTAACCCCCTCCCCACAAATACATACCCACACGAACCTCCCCCCCCCCCCCCCCTGCCACCTAAACCAGCCGCCATCCACACAAACCTGTCCCCCTCCCACACAAATAATATGACCTTTTAATCACATTATAAAGTCACACAAATATTACAAAATCACATCATAAGACTTGTGACCAAAAGTCACAAGTCTCTTCACTTAAAGAGTCTTGTGAAGCTGTATCATACTTAACGAAGCTGTTAGATACTGTGGTGAAATTACAACGAAAATACAATGAAGTTATCTCTGAGGAAGGACACACAAAGCCTACTATAGGTCGGGTGAATGTGTGTGTGTGTGTAACTTCTGGGGTTCCTGTGGCTAGCTATCTGGTTATCTAGATAACGGGAGAGATAACACCACCTCCGACCCACCACCTACCAAGCTGTTCAGAGTATCTGTAGCAAGAAACTATACCAGTGAATTCTATTCCCATTCTCTCACCCACTTGTTTATGATACGTCTGATGCATGGTTAATGGTTTTAATAATAGATGCCTTTTGAACCGTAGTCCTCTATGGAGGCCTATGATATTAATGATCGTAGCATATATATATATATAGGCCTATGGTATTAAATACTATGGCAAGATGTATGTAAACTTTTATTGACTATATATCTGAGTGTACTGATGTCTTGCTGCCATCTGTCGCACAAGGGAGGGACTTTAACATTTCTGCTTTATTTCTTTATTCGCTGTACCACACTACCACACCTCTAGGGGTCTGGTAGCTGAGTGGACAGCGCACGGGAATCGTAATCCTGTGGCCCGGGATCGATTCACGGCGCCGGCAGAGACAAATGGTCAGAGTTTCTTTCACCCTGATGTCCCTGTTATTTGGCAGTAAAATAGGTACTTGGTAGTTAGTCAACTGTTACGGGCTGCTTCCTGTGTGTGTGTGGCCGGGGGGTTGGGGGGTTGGAATTAGTAGTTAGTAACAGTTGATTGATTGACAGTTGAGAGGCGGGTCGAAAGAGCATTGCTTAACCCCCAGTAAACACAACTAGGTGAATACACACAGTGCAACAACTCAGTACCACACTACCACATCAATACCACTACAACGTCTCAGTACCACACTACCACACCTCAGTACCACACCACACTACCACACCACACTACCACACCACACTACCACCTGCGTCACCGCCCAACACACACACACTAAGAAACTCGTGGTCCACATTCCCTCCCAGTGGAAGACCTTATTTTCATTGTCAATTGTTTCTTGCATCAGATAATGCAACAGGAAGCGGCAGTTATCCCCATCCAGAGTGCGGGAGACAGGCACTGATGCAACGGCTCTTTCCTCACCTATCTCTGCTGGCAGGGTGTCGGCCCTCAGCTCCTGGGCTAAGCTTCACCGGTCGAACCCATTGTTTATTGCTGTCACTCATTCGTTCAGTTTAAAGAAATCATTTGTTGTTGTTTTAGGAATAACATTTGTTATATTGCGAGAACGTTTAGGCGTATATACTTAAACAATTCGTGTCTTGCGTACATCTTGAGTTATCTTGAAATTATTTCGGGGCTTAGCGTTCCAGCGGCCCGGTCCTCGACCAGGCTACTTTTTGTTACACATCCCTAGGAATCAGTCCTTAGAAGTTGTCTAACTTCCAGGTACTTATTTACTGCTAGGTGAACATGGGGCATCAGGGGTGAAAGAAACTGCCCATTTTGTTTCCGCCTCCACCGGGGATCGAACCCAGAACCTCATGACTACGAATCCGAAACGCTGTCCACTCAGCTGTCAGGCCTCCCAGGCTGGAGGTACAGCATAGTGGTGCGAGGAAAATCTATATTTTTTATGAACCACTTCCAATCTGTCAGTGTCCCTGAGTGTTTTGTAAGGTTCTTATTGTGTCTCCTTTCTCCCTCTCTTTCTCTAGCGACGTCAGGTCTAGTGTTTTCAGTCTTCACACCCTAATCCCTCGCAATTTTGGAATGAACCAAGTTGCAAACCTCTGAACCTTTTCTAGTTATCCTATTTTTTTTCTTTTTAGAAGTGAGTTCCAGGATGGGACGGCGTACTCTAAGCCTGATCTCACGTGGGCGGTGGTCACAATGTCTCCTTATTTAGGTTCTTGAATGATGTTCTGACGTTCACTGGTGTAAAGTATGCTGCTGACGTTATCCTATTTATGTGTGCCTCTGGAGTTTGGTTTGATGTCATATTCACTCCCAGACGTTACAGGGAGCTAGTTTCCCTTAACCTTGTTCCCTTCTGATCAAGCACCTGTTCCCATTTCCATCACCTTACACTTGCTTGTATTGAACTCTATTAGCTATTCCTCGGACCAAGTCTTCAGCTTAAGTCATCTTGGAGTATCTTATAATCTTCATCTGTTTGGAATCTGTTCGTTAGCTTTGCATCGTCCGCAAAAGTCGACAAAGGATCTCCCTCCTGTGGTTAGGTCATTAACATTAATTAGAAATAGTATGGGTCCCAACACTGATCCTTGAGGGACTCCGCTTGTTGCTCTCCTCCAGTCCGATATCTTGATCGTCATTGTGACTTTCTGTTTCCTATGTGTTAGGTACTCTCTTACCCCTGAGAGGACCTTGTATTGGAGGCACTTTCTGCCTCTCATGTTTATGTAGTAGTCTCTTGTGTGGGCCGGTGACAAAGGCTTTTTGGTAGTCCAGAACTATACAATCTGCTCATCCTTTTATGTCATGTCTTCTTTGTTACTCTGACATAGAACTCCAGTAAGTTCGTTAAGCATAATTTATCTTCCCTGAGGACATTTTTATGTTTACATATCCGTGTGTGTGTGACCTAGTTGTGCTTGCGGGGGCTGAGCTTCGGCTCTTTGGTCCCGCCTCTCAACCGTCAATCAACAGGTGTACAGGTCCCTGAAGTTGAAGCTGTGTGTGTTTGAAAGAGTCCCCTCAGCCATTGTGTACCTTGTGTCAACTGTAGCCAATACAAGACACCGTTCTCTGGTCGACTGCTGATAACCTCCTTCCGCCCTCCTTTTACAAGCAGTTATACAGCGCTTTCTTTTATCTTTTTAGAGAGGTCTTGCTTGCTTAGTAATGGGAAAGTATCTGACGCGTGTGTGTGTGTCATTTTAGGCTTTGTGGTTTGTTAGTCAGGCAGAAATGCTTAGGCCTATAGCAAAATTTAGCTTCTAAAGGTGTGATTTCACATCTTTAGGACTACGACCAGCACTAGTAAAGGGATATGAAGATGAACATTTCACCCACTAATGGGGTGACTTAGGCCTATAATAATCTCTCTCACACACTCATTTCCTGCCTCCAACATCACCACCACCACCACCGGCGTCAACACAACGGGGTTCATGTTTTTGGGAGGAGAGGCGTTATACGGATGGGAGGGGGAGGTGGTGAGGGGCTGTGGGATGGGGGGAGTGGGAGAGGAAGTAGACAGGCGGATGTTGGGTCATGGAGAGAGGTGAGGAGGGGGGGAGGGAGCAGTGGTAGTAGAGCACTGAGCTGCTGGGAGCACGCAGACTGTTGCTGTTGGGCGGGTGTGTTAAGAGAGAGCGAGAGTGGGAGAGGGAGGGAGTGCGAGAGGTGCGGTTGACATTCACTTGTTGCTGGGGGGGAGGGGGGGAGCCATACACAGGTGTTAGTGCAGGTGTCCACGCTAATACCAGCTGACACGCACACACACACACACACACACACACACACACACACACACACACACACACACACACACACACACACACACACACACACACACACTCACTCACTCACTAAACCCCCCCCCCCAGTGTTCTATTACAAGTTATACTTTTATGTTTCACAAAGTCTGGCATATCCAATTCTAAACCGAATTAAACATAGTCTACCAAAGCAAAATGAATGATACGTTCTTATACAGAAAGCTCCTTAAGTTGGTGTTGGCGGCCGCTATCTTAAGTTATCGCTGAAGACTCGAAGCCTCAGCAGCTGGTGTTTAATGTAAACTAAAGGGTTTACCACTGCGCCTGTCAGCCTCTTTACAACTATTGTTTGGCAAGTCTCAGAATTATGGTCAGTGCGAGGTCTCCAGGGCTTTGTAAAATATCGTTTACCTGCAAATTTATATTTCTGAGCTGTTAACATTGTAAATCTAAGTTGTTATCACTGTAAACCTGAGCTGTTATCACTGTAAACCTGAGCTGTTATCACTGTAATCCTGAGCTGTTTTCATTGTAAGCCTGAGCTGTTGTCTCTGTAAATCTGAGCTGTTGTCACTGTAAATCTGAGCTGTTGTCACTGTAAATCTGAGCTGTTGTCACTGTAAATCTGAGCTGTTGTCACTGTAAATCTGAGCTGTTATCGCTGTAAAAGAGAGGAAAAACTACTCGATACAGCGCCAGCATGTTAGGGTGTAGTGGGGCCACACTTGGCGCCACACTGACGCCAGGTGTGGCGCCAGGTGTAGTGAGGCCACACCTGGCGCCTGAGGGTGGCGTAATAGGGCGGGCAATTCACCAGCTGGGCGGAAGTGGGTGTGTGCTGGTGTTTAGGTGTGGGTGGAGGTGTATGGGCGTGGGTGGAGGTGTATGGGCGTGGGTGGAGGTGTATGGGCGTGGGTGGAGGTGTATGGGCGTTGGTGGAGGTGTATGGGCGTGGGTGGAGGTGTATGGGCGTGGGTGTAGGTGTATGGGCGTGGGTGTAGGTGTATGGGCGTGGGTGGAGGTGTATGGGCGTGGGTGTAGGTGTATGGACGTGGGGGGAGGTGTATGGGCGTGGGTGTAGGTGTATGGGTGTGGGTGGAGGTGTATGGGTGTGGGTGGAGGTGTATGGGCGTGGGTGTAGGTGTATGGGTGTGGGTGTAGGTGTATGGGGGGGGATAGGATGTACAGGCGTGGCCGATAGTGTATAGGCGTTCTCGCAGGTGTATAGGTATGTGTTTACTATTTGGGCCTGCAGGGACGAGCTGATAGCTCCTGGGCCCCACCTTTCTAGCCGTTGGCTGTCTAACGTACTGACTCCCGACCTGTTTTTCCTCTTAACATATCTAATACATATGTTTCTAACACACACACACACACACACACACACACACACACACACACACACACACACACACACACACACACACACACACACACAAACAATAAGAAATTCCAGGAGGTCTTCACATTAGAGCAAGGAGAAGTTCCAGATATAAGAGAAGAAATAGTTAAACTGGCACCGCTGGAGGAATTTGGGATTACCAGTAGGGATGTAAGGAAGCTTTTGCTAGAGTTGAATGTGACAGAGGCTATAGGCCCGGATGGAATATCGCCATGGATACTAAAGGAAGGAGCAGAGGCACTGTGCCTGCCACTCTCCATGGTGTATAACAAATCACTGGTAAAAAATTAACTGGCAAAAATTTTGAAAACGGCAAACGTAGTCCCGAAATACAAGAAGGGGGGGATAGACAGGAGGCACTGAACTACAGGCCAGTGTCCCTAACCTGCATACCATGCAAGTTGATGGAGAAGATTGTGTAAAAAAACTAGTGGAACATCTGGAGTGAAGGAACTTTGTTACACAGCATCAACATGGGTTCAGGGATGGCAAGTCCTGCCTCACAGGATTAATTGAATTCTACGACCAGGCAACAAGAATCATATAAGAAAGAGAGGGGTGGGCAGACTGCATATTTTTGGATTGTCAGAAAGCTTTTGACACAGTACCACACAAGAGACTAGTGCAAAAGCTGGAGATGCAGGCTGGAGTGAAAGGGAAGTAACAGGAGACAGCGAGTCACGGTGAGGGGTAAGGCCTCAGATTAGCGAGGCGTCACCAGTGGAGTCCCGCAGGGTTCAGTCCATGGACCTATACTGTTTCTGATATATGTAAATGATCTCTCAGAGGGTCTAGAATCGTTCCTCTCAATTTTTGCTGATGATGCAAAAATTACGAGTAGGATTAAGACGGAGGAAGATAGTATGAGGCTACAAGATGACCTAGACAAACTGAATTAATGGTCCAACAAATGACTACTAAAGTTCAACCCAAGTAAATGTAAGGTAATGAAACTAGACAGTGGAAACAGGAGGCCAGACACAGGATACAGAATGGGTGCTGAAGTCCTAAATGAAACGGACAGAAAGAAAGATCTAGGAGTTGATATCACGTCAAACCTGTCTCCTGAAGCCCACATAAAGCGAATATTTGCGGCGTGTGCGAGGCTGACTAACATCAGAACAGCCTTCAGGAACCTGTGTAAGGAATCATTCACAACCTTGTATACCACATATGTAAGTATGTAAGATCAATCCTAGAGTATGCGGCCCCAGCATGGAGCTCGTACCTTGTCAAGCATAAGACGAAGCTGGAAAAAATTCAGAGGTATGCCACTAGCCTAGTCCCAGAACTAAGAGGCACGAGTTATGAGGAAAGGCTGTGTGAAATACACCTCACGACACTGGAAGAGAGAAGAGTAATGGGGAAACATGATCACTACATACAAAATTCTCAGAGGAATTGACAAGGGTAGATAAAGATAAACTGTTTAACACGGGTGGTACGCGAACAAGGGGACACAGGTGGAGACTGAGTACCCAAATGAGCCACAGGGACGTTAGAAAGAACTTTTTCAGGGTCAGAGTAGTTAACTGATGGAATGCATTAGGAAGTGATGTGGTGGAGGCTGACTCCATACACAGTTTCAAATGTAGATATGATTGAGGCCAGTAGGCTCAGGAATCTGTACATCAGTTGATTGACGGTTGAGGAGCGGGACCAAAGAGCCAGAGCTCAACCCCCGCAAGTACAACTAGGTGAGTACAACTATGTGAGTACACACACATACATAGTTAATTTAGTATTAACGGGGTCTCGCGGCTGAGTAGATAGCGCTTTGGGGTCCTAGTCCTAATGGCCTGGTTTTGATTCCCGGTGGAGGCGGAAACAAATAGGCAGTTTCTTTCACCCTGATTTCCCTGTTCACCTAGCAGTACATAAGTACCTGGGAGTTAGACGGCTGCTACGGGCTGCTTCGTGGGATGTGTGGGTGTGTTATGAGATAAATATATGAAGTACAATAGAGGAAAAATAGATTGCTTGGTGAACAGATTCATCAGATGAAAGAATCTCTGCCCGTTTGTTTCTGCCTCAGTCGGTAATCGAAACTAGGCCCGTAGGACTATTACAGCCTCCTTCCCCCCCCCCCCCCACCAACTCCGCCCACCCCTCCAGCACTGTCCGCTCGGCCGCCAGGACCTGGGTGGGGGTGTCTGGGGGGTGCGGGGGAGTAGTGGGGGTAACTAGTGGGGAGGAAGAGGGGAAAAAGTGGCTCTAGGAAACTTTGGAGTTTGGGGAGCTCGATGGGAGTGTGTGTGTGTGTGTGTGTGTGTGTGTGTGGGTGTGTGGGTGTGTGTGGGTTTGTGTGTGTGTGAGTGTGAATTAATTACGTGTTTACACCTGCAGGTCCTGGCATCAGCTCTTAAATCCCATCTTTGCAGTGTGTGTCCTCTGTATGCAGGCCTGCGGGTCTCTTGTCAAATGTGTATGAATGCGTGTGTGTGTGTGTGCGTATGCATGAGTTTGTGTGCACACACCCGAGTGTGTGTGTGTGTGTGCGTCTCTGTACGTGTACGTTTTCCTGAGTGTGCGTGCTTACACCCTAGTGTGTGGAGAGGGTATGTGTTAAGCTGGTGTGTGTGTGTGTGTGTGTGTGTGTGTGTGTGTGTGTGTGTGTGTGTGTGTGTGTGTGTGTGTGTGTTTGTGTGTTTGTGTGTGTGTGTGTGTGTGTGTGTGTGTGTGTGTGTGTGTATGTGTGTGTGTGTGTGTGTGTGTACTCACCTATTTGTTCTAGCGGGGGTTGAGCTTTGGCTCTTTGGTCCCGCCTCTCAACTGTCAATCAACTGGTATACAGGTTCCTGAGCCTACTGGGCTCTATCATATCTACATTTGAAACTGTGTATGGAGTCAGCCTCCACCACATCACTGCCTAATGCATTCCCCTGTTAACTATTCTGACACTGAAAAAGTTCTTTCTAACGTCCCTGTGGCTCATCTGGGTACTCAGTTTCCACCTGTGTTCCCTTGTTCGTGTTCCACCGGTGCTGAAGAGTTTGTTTTTGTTTACCCTGTCAATTCCCCCCAGAGAATTTTGTAGGTGGTTATCATGTCTCCCCTTACTCTTCTGTTTTCCAGGGACGTGAGGTTCAGCTTCTTCAACCGTTCCTCGTAGTTCATGCCTCTCAGTTCCGCGTGTGTGTGTGTGTGTGTGCTGGGGGAGACATGAGTGTGTTTGCTGTGTATGTCGGAGCATACAAGAGGGCAATATGTGTCATAGGTGTCGCCTGCCCGGGATAACTTCGGTGGCATAGGTGATGTCTGACGTTGGTAGTGTGTGTGCGTGCGTGTGTGTGTGTGTGCGTGCGAGTGTGTGTGTGCGTGTGTGTGTGTGTATGGGTTATTCATGATTTGCGGGAGCTGATTTACAAGCAGGAAACACGTCGTACAACAATGACGACCGTACCTGCCAGACGCACGACCCACCTTCATAGACTCATCTGGTATCTCCCCTGTGTCCAAGCTCTTCCTCCACACTATACTGAGTGCCTGTGCTTCTGGCACTTTGCATTTCTTTATAAATATTGAATTCCGTGAGTCTGGACCCGGGGCTGAGTGCATGGGCATATTGTCAATTTCTCTTTCAAAATCTGCCACGCTCGTGTTGATATTAGTTATATTTACAGGTGTTTGAGTATGATTTATAAAGAAATTGTCCGAATCTTCCACTTTCATGCTGAGTATCGGAGTGCTAAACATGTCCTCATACTGTTTTTTTTTTTTTAGGATTTCACTAATTTCTTTGTCATCCTCAGTGTATGAACCTTCACTAATAAGAATAGGTCCAATACTGGCAGTGGTTTTCACTTTTGATTTAGCATATGTGAAGAAATATTTTGTTTTCTTCTTTATTTCTTGAATTGATTTCTGTTCCAGTTGTCTTTCTTCAGTCTGATAGGAATGCTTCAGTCTCTGTTCGATTTCTTCAATCTCCCTGTTTAAATTATTTCTTCTTTGTATGGAGAGTCGTGTCTGCTTAAGCATTTCCGTTAATTTCTTCCTCCTTTTGTAGTGTCGTCTGCGTTCTCTTTCGACATTGGACCTCTTTCTGGCTTTCCTCAAAGGAACATGTTTCAGACAGACTTCATATGCTTCAGAAGTCAGTTTTTCTATTCCTTGTGAAGGATTTATATTTCTTAGAACATTTTCCCATTGAATGTTTGTAAGTTCCCTGTTTATTTTCTCCCAGTCTATCCTCTTATTATTAAAATTGAATTTGGGTGGGGATGTGTGGGTGTGTTATGAGATAAATATATGAAGTACAATAGAGGAAAAATAGATTGCTTGATGAACAGGTGCATCAGGTGAAAGAATCTCTGCTCGTTTGTTTCTGCCTCAGTCGGTAATCGAAACTAGGCCCGTAGGACTATTACACTCTCCCCCCCCCCCAACTCCGCCCACCCCTCCAGCGCTGTCCGCTCGGCCGCCAGGACCTGGGTGGGGGTGTCTGGGGGGTGCGGGGGAGTAGTGGGGGTAACTAGTGGGGAGGAAGAGGGGAAAAAGTGGCTCTAGGAAACTTTGGAGTTTGGGGAGCTCGATGGGAGTGTGTGTGTGTGTGTGTGTGTGTGTGTGTGTGTGTGTGTGTGTGTGTGTGTGTGTGTGTGTGTGGGGGTGTGTGTGTGTGTGTGTGTGTGTGTGGGTGTGTTGGTGTGTGGTTGTGTGGCGTGTACTCACCTATTTGTGCTTACAGGATCGAGCATTGGCTTTTGGATCCCGCCTTTCCAGCTATCGGTTTTTTACAGCAATGACTCCTGTCCCATTTCCCTATCATACCTAATTTTAAAAGTATGAATAGAGTTTGCTTCCATAACCTGTTCCCCAAGTGCATTCCATTTTCCCACTACTCTCACGCAACAAGAAAATTTCCTAACATCTCTGTGACTCATCGAGTTTCCAGTTTCCACCCATGTCCCCTCGTTCTGTTATTATTACGTGTGAACATTTCATATATTTCCACTTTGTCAATTCCCCTGAGTATTTTATATGTTCCTATCATATCTCCTCTCTCCCTCATCCTCTCTCATATCTTATCTGTGTGTGTGGGTGTGGGTGTGTGTGTGTGGTGTGTGTGTGGTGTGTGTGTGGTGTGTGTGTGTGGTGTGTGAGTGTGTGGGTGTGGGTGGGTGTGTGAGTGTGTGGGTGGGTGTGGGTGTGTGTGAGTGTGTGGGTGGGTGTAGTGTGTGTGAGTGGGTGTGGGTATGTGTGCGTGTGTGTGTGTGTGAGTGTGTGGGTGTGGGTGGGTGTGAGTGTGAATAAATTACGTGTTTACACCTGCAGGGTCTGGCATCAGCTCTTAAATCCCATGTTTGCAGCGGTTGTGTGTCCTCTGTACGCAGGCCTGCGGGTCTCTTGTCAAATGTGTATGAATGCGTGTGTGTGTGCGCGTATGCATGAGTTTGTGTGTGTGTGCGTCTCTGTACGTGTACGTTTTCCTGAGTGTGCGTGCTTACACCCTAGTGTGTGGAGAGGGTATGTATTGAGCTGGTGTTTGTGTGTGTGTGTGTGTGTGTGTGTGTACTCACCTATTTGTGCTTGCGGGGGTTGAGCTTCGTCTCTTTGGTCCCGCCTCTCTGTCAATCAACTGGTGTACAGATTCCTGAGCCTACTGGGCTCTATCATATCTACACTTGAAACTGTGTATGGAGTCAGCCTCCACCACATTGCTTCCTAATGCATTCCATTTGTCAACCACTCTGACACTAAAAAAGTTCTTTCTAATATCTCTGTGGCTCTTTTGGGCACTCAGTTTCCCACACACACACACACACACGTGTGTGTGTGTGTGTGCGCGCGCGCGTGTGCGTGTGTGGGTTATTCATGATTTGCGGGAGCTGGTTTACAAGCAGGAAACACGTCGTACAGCAATGACGACCGTACCTGCCAGACGCACGACCCACCTTCGTAGACTCAAACCTCAGACCAATATTAACCAACTATTATTTATAATGGAATATAGACTAAAAGCACAAATGTTTAAATTTTCAAACACAAACAAAAATATTACAAATCAACTAACTTTTCCAAACAAAACAAGTACAATTTTACACGTTTTTTGTTTAATTTGAAGTGTAAAATGCCCAAAAGTTGCAATATTATGACCCAGAACACAATTTGTATGCTTTTGTGAGGATGAAAATAGGCATAATGGGGATAATTAATGGTTAGAGACTAATGGTGAGGTGTCTGGTTACATGGTTGACATCCTGGTGTACTCACCTAGTTGTGCTTGCGGGGGTTGAGCTCTGGCTCTCTGGTCCCGCCTCTCAACTGTGTGTGTGTGTTGGGTTGTGTATTAATCAACACAAGAGCAGTTGTTTCTCTTCTGCCGGGAACTACAAGCTGGTACCATTACTATACTGTCTGGTACCATCACTATACTGCCTGGTACCATCACTATTATGCCTGGTACCATCACTATACTGCCTGGTACCATCACTATTATGCCTGGTACCATCACTATACTGCCTAGTACCATCACTATACTGCCTGGTACCATCACTATACTGTCTGGTACCATCACTATACTGCCTGGTACCATCACTATACTGTCTGGTACCATCACTATACTGCCTGGTACCATCACTATACTGTCTGGTACCATCACTATACTGCCTGGTACCATCACTATACTGCCTGGTACCATCACTATACTGCCTGGTACCATCACTATACTGTCTGGTACCATCACTATACTGCCTGGTACCATCACTATACTGTCTGGTACCATCACTATACTGCCTGGTACCATCACTATTATGCCTGGTACCATCACTATACTGCCTGGTACCATCACTATACTGCCTGGTACCATCACTATACTGCCTGGTACCATCACTATACTGCCTGGTACCATTACTATACTGCCTGGTACCATCACTATACTGTCTGGTACCATTACTATACTGCCTGGTACCATTTCTATACTGTCTGGTACCATCACTATACTGCCTGGTACCATCACTATACTGCCTGGTACCATTTCTATACTGTCTGGTACCATCACTATACTGCCTGGTACCATCACTATACTGCCTGGTACCATTACTATACTGCCTGGTACCATCACTATACTGCCTGGTACCATTACTATACTGCCTGGTACCATTTCTATACTGTCTGGTACCATCACTATACTGCCTGGTACCATCACTATACTGCCTGGTACCATTACTATACTGCCTGGTACCATCACTATACTGCCTGGTACCATCACTATACTGCCTGGTACCATCACTATACTGCCTGGTACCATCACTATACTGCCTGGTACCATCACTATACTGCCTGGTACCATCACTATACTGCCTGGTACCATCACTATACTGCCTGGTACCATCACTATACTGCCTGGTACCATCACTATACTGCCTGGTACCATCACTATACTGCCTGGTACCATCACTATACTGCCTGGTACCATCACTATACTGTCTGGTACCATCACTATACTGCCTGGTACCATTACTATACTGCCTGGTACCATCACTATACTGCCTGGTACCATCACAATACTGCCTGGTACCATCACTATACTGCCTGGTACCATCACTATACTGCCTGGTACCATCACTATACTGCCTGGTACCATCACTATATTGCCTGGTACCATCACTATACTGTCTGGTACCATCACTATACTGCCTGGTACCATTACTATACTGCCTGGTACCATCACCACACTACCAGCATGGTAGCACAACAAACAGAACATAAACCCCGACATAGTGTTACAGACGTTCTTCTCCTCACCTGGAGTGTGGTGGTATAAACAGTGTAGCGAGGTGTGGACCACGACAACACTCAGTGTACTCGCCTAGCTGTGCTTGCGGGGGTTGAGCTCTAGCTCTTTGGGCCCGCAAGTGTGTGTGGGACCCACGCTGCTCAAGACATGAGCACAACGCGAAAAAATACTGACATTATTTTCTGCTGTCAGTTATTATAATATCTAATTTTAGTTTCTATCTACAAGGTGTATTAAAAGTAGGTTTTCATAGAGACAAAAGACATTAAAACAAATGGGAACATTTATTTCCTTATAAGAATGACCCTGGAAGACAGAAGATTAAGGGAAGACATGGTAACCACCTACAAAATACTCAGGGGAATTGACAGGGGTGGACAAAGGTAGACTGTTTAGCACGTGTGGGACACGAACAAGTGGACACAGCGGGAAAGTGCCCAGATCAGCCATAGAGGCACTAGAAAGAATGTTTTCAGTGTCAGAGTAGTTAGTAAGTGGAATGCATTAGGCAGTGATGTGGTGGAGGCTGACTCCATACACAGTTTCAAATGTAGATATGATAGAGCCCAGTAGGCTCAGGAATCTGTACACCAGTTGACTGACAGTCGAGAGGCGGGACCAAAGAACCAAAACTCAACCCCCGCAAGCACAACTAGGCGAGTACACACACCTGTAGCTCAAGCACCACCATCCTATATGGAACCGGTCGGCCGAGCAGACAGCACGCTGGTCTTGTGATCCTGTGGTCCCGGGTTCGATCCCAGGCGCCGGCGAGAAACAATGGGCAGAGTTTCTTTCACCCTATGCCCCTGTTACCTAGCAGTAAAATAGGTACCTGGGTGTTAGTCAGCTGTCACGGGCTGCTTCCTGGGGGTGGAGGCCTGGCCGAGGACCGGGCCGCGGGGACACTAAAAAAACCGAAATCATCTCAAGATAACCTCAAGATAGATCCTCCATACCTCAGCACGGGACAGACAAACACACACGGTACAGGCACACGGTAGCCATAATACCTACCTTGCCAATTTTTAAACTGTCGCCATCGTATATCAGAGTAACATGTAGCCTACATGTGCGCCAATTGGCTTGAGGTGAAGTACTGGTGCGGCAATATCCCAATACACCGCTGGTGCAGGTACTGCTGCTCCCGCTGGTACGGCCATTAATGGTGCAATTGTTGCTAATGGGTGCAATGGTATTGTTTCTACCTTGGTTATTACTCACCTCTTACCTTGAGGTTACCTTGTGATGATTTCGGGGCTTAAGCGTCCTCGCGGCCCGGTCCTCGATCAGGCCTCTTCGTTGCTGGACTGGTCAGCCAGGCTGTTGGACGCGGCTGCTCGCAGGCTGGGTCAGGAATCGGGCCACTCTTTCTACCAATGGCTGAAAGGCTGGGTTCAAAAGCTTGTGATCGACGTGAAAGTGCCTAGAAGGTAGCACACACACACACACACACACACACACACACACACACACACACACACACACACACACACACACACACACACACTCACACAACCGTTGATTGACGGTTGAAAGGCGAGACCAAAGAGCCAGAGCTCAATCCCCGCAAGCACAATTAGGTGAGTATACACATACACACACACACACACACACACACACACACACACACACACACACAGTGGAGGCTTCGATGGCTGAGTGGACAGCGCTCGCAATTCGTAGTCCTGAGGACCCGGGTTCGATCCTCGGGGAAGGCGGAAACAATTGGGTTGTTTCCTTTACCCTGATACCCCTGTTCACCTAGCAGTAAATAGGTACCTGAGAGTTAGACAGCTGTTACGGGCTGCTTCCTGTGTGTGTGTGTGTTAGAGATAAATATATGTAGTAGATATAATAGAGGAAAAATGATTGGTAAGATAGGGGGGTTCAAGAGCTAAATGTACAGGCTAGTCCAGGTACAGGTGTACAGGCTAGTGCAGGTACAGGTGTACAGGCTAGTCCAGGTACAGGTGTACAGGCATACAGGCTAGAGCAGGTACAGGTGTACAGGCTAGAGCAGGTACAGGTGTACAGGCTAGTGCAGGTACAGGTGTACAGGCTAGTGCAGGTACAGGTGTACAGGCTAGTACAGGTGTACAGGCTAGTCCAGGTACAGGTGTACAGGCTAGAGCAGATACAGGTGTACAGGCTAGAGCAGATACAGGTGTACAGGCTAGAGCAGGTACAGGTGTACAGGCTAGAGCAGGTACAGGTGTACAGGCTAGAGCAGGTACAGGTGTACAGGCTAGAGCAGGTACAGGTGTACAGGCTAGTCCAGGTACAGGTGTACTAGCTAGTCCAGGTACAGGTGTACAGGCTAGTCCAGGTAGAGGTGTACAGGCTAGAGCAGGTCCAGCAGGGACGTGCAGGCAGTACACAGTTAGGGTGAGCGTGGCTGGACTGAGCAAGCCAGCCAGGAGTTAGATTACACTGCCTCTACATCAATGATTCACTGGCGCCGATTCACGTTGGCTTGCTAATTAGAGCGGCGGTGGGATGGGAGCGTGGGTAGAGAGGGGCAGGGGGGTTAGAGAGGGGTAGGGGGATAGAGAGGGGTAGGGGAAGTGGGGGCTTGTAGAGTAGGTGAAAGGTTTAGGAATACCAATACCCTCGGCCCCTTCACCACAGGAGCTGTGATCAAGGTGGTGGAGCCTAGAGTGCAGGAGGCAAAGATTGGCTCGTATACACATTATAAATAATCGCAAGAATACAAATTTTGGCTACAGTTTACACCCTTCACCTGAAGTCTTAAACGAACTCGCTATCCCTTCGGCTTTGCTCTGCTTCAACCACCTGTCAAACAGTCACAGAAAAGCCACTTCTTCACTATCTCCTGGAATGTGAAGCAACCAAGGACCTTAGAGGAGCTTTCTAGAGTCCCTGAATCTTGCAGTAACCAGCCTGAAGCCATCAACACAGCCACCCTTCTGGTGATGTAAAGTGTCCAGCAGCTGGACACCCTCATAAACACCGCCAAGCAGTGTCCTCCCCCACGATAGCCGCCACATAGTAAGGACTGACGATATAAATGCGAGCACAGCACACAGGTCCTATCACGACCAAACATCACATTAACTCCAAAAATAAAAACTACCACCGACGGGGCTATTCATGCCCGTGCCACCTCTTCTGATGGCCTAATCTTCATCAATCAATCAATATTCGACCACGGGAGACATCTCCCGTCACGCAGGGTGCAGTCGCACCTCCACAGATCTCCAGTATCAGCTATTGATACTGGTAATGGCTCAAAAGGGCCACCAATTACGGGCTATTCATGCCCGTGCCACCTTTTGGGTGGTTTAATCTTCATCATCAATATTCGACCACACCTCTGGCGGGAGAGACGCGAGTGGACCTCCTTCGTCAGTAGGGACAGTCTCGTAATGTCTTACTGATGCTGCGTTGATGTGTTTAGTGCCCCGTCACAGTCGTCCAGATTGTGATCCTCTGGTTATAAACAGGAGATGAGAGCACTGAAGAGCCCCGGAGAGGGCGTGGAGACGCCGAAACTGCCTCTGCTTGTTGCAGTATGGCTTTGCAACGTGATTATGGCCGGTGAAGGGTCGTAAAGGCTATGATCTCTGACACCGGCGAGGACTGCCGGGCGTTACAGCAGAGGGCGCTCCACGGTGTGGTCTGCTCTGCTGGGCGTGGGCAGACACCGTGACTACGCTTACACTGGTCACACATGCAGACATAAGATGCTATAAATTGTCTAACTCTCTCAAGAACGCACGCACGCACGCACGCACGCACGCACACACACACACACACACACACACACACACACACACACACACACACACACACACACACACACACACTAATATATGCGAACAAGCCTGAATGGTCCCCAGGACTTTTCAGTTACACTTACATATATATATATATATATATATATATATATATATATATATATATATATATATATATATATATATATAGGTGAAGGGTGGTGAAGTATATATATATATATATATATATATAGGTGTATATATGTATATAGGTGAAGTAAATATATATGTGTACATACAAAAGAATGGGGGTGGTAGGAGAAGATAATATTAGTGTTCAGTGAGAAACCACAAGGTCTCCTCTGAATACTTTTTATTTTCTTCTATATATATATATATATATATATATATATATATATATATATATATATATATATATATATAATTATGATTATTAGCATATACAGACCTATGAAATGTATTTTTAGGACTGCAAAAATCGTACAAAAAACTGTATAGAATCCAGGAAATCCGGGAGAAAAACCTATAAATATGGAAATTGAAATCGGAATGCTATAATCGTTCAGTCGTGTGGCAATAATTTTGACGCCGGGTTCGCCTTTTTTTTTTTTTAACTATGTTGCCCTGTTCTTTCTTTATTAATTATCTTCCACTTTTTCGTTTTGATTTTGGGTGTCAATTTTATTTCCTCGAGTGTGCTTTTTATTGTTGTTTTTTAAGGGGGGTGGGGGGTAGGGGAGGGATTTATTTAATAATCCCAAAAATGAAACTATATTTTCCTGCTTTAGGGCAATACTGTCTTACCTTCAAATAATATTGTCCTACTTTGAGATAATATTTAACTGCCTTTAGATAGTTTTTACCCGTCTAATATAATATTATATTACCTTGAGGTAATATTTCCCCATTTAGTGTTCCGTGTGTCACCTTCCCGGCCCGCTAGTCTTCTCTTGACCTGTCCCACGTTATAATCATATACGCAAAAAGCAATAAACAGTAGTCACTGGTCTCCATTGACTCGTGACGCTGAGTAATATGTTAAAGTCATTCATGGGGGAGCCGGTCGGCCGAGCGGACAGCACGCTGGACTTGTGATCCTGTGGTCCTGGGTTTGATCCCAGGCGCCGGCGAGAAACAATGGGCAGAGTTTCTTTCACCCTATGCCCCTGTTACCTAGCAGTAAAATAGGTACCTGGGTGTTAGTCAGCTGTCACGGGCTGCTTCCTGGGGGTGGAGGCCTGGTCGAGGACCGGACCGCGGGGACACTAAAAAGCCCCGAAATCATCTCAAGATAACCTCAAGAAGATGGTTAGCATCAGGTCTAGCCTTGTGAGCTCCGCTCTCTTCTCCGTGTCTCGTGGCACGGTGCATTAGGAAGTTGTTCCTTTGACTTACGTCTACTAGCTTCGCTCTCCAAGTCTCTTGTCGCCTCTCAACCATCCCCACAGAGCCACACACACACACCTCACTAAGCCAGGCTCCACACCATTCAGTCGGAGAAATACGTTATTGTTATAGATTCAGCTACTCGGAACAAGTTCCAAGTAGCACGGGCTATGGTGAGCCCGTAGTGGACTTACCTGGCACAGGAGCGGTGATGAATGTCTGAATCCGGAGAAATACGTTTGCTATACCTTAAATAATACTCATACAAACTGTATGCTCATATTCTTGTCTTGGTCATCGTTGATTTGCTTCAAGAGGTTGTAAATCACCCCTACGACCTGCTTTTTGCTTTCCACTGGATTTAATCCTGTGGCATTTTCTGCATAATTGCTTTCCTCTTCAAGAATGATCTCAACTAGAAGATGTAAATCTGAGGGGGAGTGTGATGGGGCTGTGATGGGGCAGCTTACTGCCCCATCAACACTGCTGGGGCTCAGGTGAAGCTCGTCATTACCTCAGGTAGAGGGAAGGTGAAGGGAGAGAAGAGAGCTGATTGGAGGAAGGAGGAGGTAAATAGATGACGAAAGGAGGTGGAGAGAGGAGATAGGGAGGAGAGAGAGAGGAGTTAGAGATGAGATGGGACATCAAGGCTTGTGTGTGTTCTGTAAAGAGTGAAGGCGGAAGTGGAACATTAAATACAGGTAGCAGGAGTGATTGTTCTTACAGTCACTACGTAGCGTCTCAGGCAGGAACACACACACACACACACACACACACACACACACACACACACACACACACACACACACACACACACACACACACACACACACACACACGACACACACACACACACACACACACACACACACACACACACACACACACACACACACACATACACACATACACACACAAACACACACACACACACACACACACACACACACACACACACACATACACACACACACACACACACACACACACGCACACACACACACATACACACACAATACTTGAAAGAATAATTACGCTAAGACTTGTTGAGCACCTGGAGAGCATTGGGTTTGTAAACAAACACCAACATGGGTTCTGGACAGGGAAATCATGCCTAACAAACCTTTTAGAATTCTATGATAAAGTAACAAGGATAAGGCAGGACAGAGAAGGCTGGGCAGACTGCATATTTCTTGACTGCCAAAAGGCCTTTGATACGGTACCGCACATGAGACTGCTATACAAACTTGAGAGGCAGGCAGGAGTAAGCGGAAAGGCCCTAGTATGGGTGAAGAACTACCTAACAGGAAGGAGCCAGAGGGTAATGGTAAGGGGCGAAAAGTCGGACTGGCGAACAGTAACAAGTGGAGTACCTCAAGGATCGGTGCTGGGACCAATCCTCTTTCTAATTTACGTAAATGATATGTTTACAGGAGTGGAATCATACATGTCAATGTTTGCAGATGACGCAAAATTAATGAGAAGAGTTGTGACAGACGAGGATTGTAGGATCCTCCAAGAGGACTTAAACAGGCTGCAGAGATGGTCAGGGAAATGGCTACTGGAGTTTAACACCAGTAAATGTAAAGTTATGGAAATGGGATCAGGTGACAGGAGACCAAAGGGACAGTACACAATGAAGGGGAACAGCCTACCTGTAACGATTCGAGAAAGAGACCTGGGAGTGGATGTGACACCTAATCTAACTCCTGAGGCACATATAAATAGGATAACGACAGCAGCGTACTCTACACTGGCGAAAATTAGAACTTCATTCAGAAACCTAAATGAGGAAGCTTTTAGGGCACTTTACACTGCCTACGTGAGACCCGTCTTAGAGTATGCCGCGCCATCATGGAGCCCCCACCTGAAGAAACACATGAAGAAACTGGAGAAGGTTCAGAGGTTTGCGACGAGGCTTGTCCCAGAGTTACGAGGGATGGGATATGAAGAGCGGCTGAAGGAACTGAACCTAACGACACTAGAGAAAAGAAGGGAGAGAGGAGATATGATAGGGACATATAAAATACTCAGGGGAATTGACAAAGTGGAAATAGATGAAATGTTCACACGTAATAATAACAGAACGAGGGGACATGGGTGGAAACTGGAAACTCAGATGAGTCACAGAGATGTTAGGAAGTTTTCTTTTAGCGTGAGAGTAGTAGAAAAATGGAATGCACTTGGGGAACAGGTTGTGGAAGCAAATACTATTCATACTTTTAAAACTAGGTATGATAGGGAAATGGGACAGGAGTCATTGCTGTAAACAACCGATAGCTAGAAAGGCGGGATCCAAGAGCCAATGCTCGATCCTGCAAGCACATATAGGTGAGTACATATAGGTGAGTACACACACACACAAACAAATACATATATACACTCAAAAATAAGAATGAAATGTCATAACGTTGCATTTACCTCCGTTTAAATCCATTAACCATTATTGGTGATTCAAGGAACAAGACAAAATAGTGCGCAGACTCTGCAACACCATCGAGTCGAATCAAAGCATTACTACCTTTCTTGCTAAATAAACGCTGACAAATATATAGTGAAACAGCGTATCGCATCTCTGACCTCGCCCTACCTCATGTGTTTTGTCCTTGGTGTGGGCGTGCCTTAGTGTGGGCGTGGCTTGACGAGGGTGTGGGCGTAGGAAAAAGCGAAGCAATGGACAAGAGAGGAACAGACCAAGATGTACGGCATGATTGTAGTTGATAAGGGGAATAATGAATGGTCATC
Organism: Procambarus clarkii; assembly: GCF_040958095.1. Classification (NCBI taxonomy): domain Eukaryota; kingdom Metazoa; phylum Arthropoda; class Malacostraca; order Decapoda; family Cambaridae; genus Procambarus; species Procambarus clarkii. Next base: position 14,985,690 of record NC_091159.1, on the reverse strand, counting down.
ACCTGATGTGGAGTACTGGGGGGGGCGGAGGGAGGCTGGGGGGGGCGGAGGGAGGCTGGGGGGGGGGGGGAGTATAAATAAAACACCAAGGGGGGGGAGGGTAGAGGAGAGGGGAATGTGAGGAGGAGGAAGCCACAAGGACTAGCTGAAGGACGAGAGAGAGAGAGAGAGAGAGAGAGAGAGAGAGAGAGAGAGAGAGAGCGCTAAACTGTTCTAATATGAGAGGGGGCGGTAAGACTTAGGGAATATTCGCACATTCTCTAGGGAGAAAAATATAACACGGGGAATCTATGCGTGCCGAGGAAGGTTATTAAGGAAAATATCGGGGGAAGAGGAGGATTTTAGGGAAATCTACCCGATCAGGGAGATTTGGAGATGGTGTTATAGATAGGATGCGTGAGAAGACATCCTTAGTGGGAGGAGGAGGAGGCTGGGATGTGGTGAGGCGCAGTGTGGTGAGGAGACAGTGTGTGTGTGTTTGGGGGTTTTGTTTGTGTTGTGGAGGAGGCTTTGTTGTGTGTGTGTGTGTGTGTGTGTGTGTGTGTGTGTGTGTGTGTGTGTGTGTACTCACCTAATTGTACTCACCTAATTGTGCTTGCGGGGGTTGAGCTCTGGCTCTTTGGTCCCGCCTCTCAACCGTCAATCAACTGGTGTACAGATTCCTGAGCCTATTGGGCTCTATCATATCTACATTTGAAACTGTGAATGGAGTCAGCCTCCACCACATCACTTCCTAATGCATTCCATTTGCTAACTACTCTGACACTGAAAAAGTTCTTTCTAACGTCTCTGTGGCTCATTTGGGTACTCAGCTTCCACCTGTGTCCCCTTGTTCGCGTCCCACCAGTGTTGAAAAGTTCGTCCTTGTTTACCCGGTCGATTCCCCTGAGGATTTTGTAGGTTGTGATCATGTCCCCCCTTACTCTTCTGTCTTCCAGTGTCGTGAGGTGCATTTCCCGCAGCCTTTCCTCATAACTCATGCCTCTTAGTTCTGGGACTAGTCTAGTAGCATACCTTTGGACTTTTTCCAGCTTCGTCTTGTGCTTGACAAGGTACGGGCTCCATGCTGGGGCCGCATACTCCAGGATTGGTCTTACATATGTGGTGTACAAGATTCTGAATGATTCCTTACACAGGTTCCTGAACGCCGTTCTGATGTTAGCCAGCCTCGCATATGCCGCAGACGTTATTCTCTTTATGTGGGCTTCAGGAGACAGGTTTGGTGTGATATCAACTCCTAGATCTTTCTCTCTGTCTGTTTCATTAAGTACTTCATCTCCTATTCTGTATCCTGTGCCTGGCCTCCTGTTTCCACTGCCTAGTTTCATTACTTTGCATTTACTCGGGTTGAACTTCAACAGCCATTTGTTGGACCATTCACTCAGTCTATCCAGGTCATCTTGTAGCCTCCTACTATCATCCTCTGTTTCAATCCTCCTCATAATTTTTGCATCGTCGGCAAACATTGAGAGGAACGAATCTATACCCTCTGGGAGATCATTTACATATACCAGAAACAGTATAGGTCCAAGGACTGACCCCTGCGGGACTCCACTTGTGACGTCTCGCCAATCAGAGACCTCACCCCTCACACAGACTCGTTGTCTCCTGTTGCTTAGGTATTCCTCTATCCACCGGAGTACCTTCCCTCTCACTCCAGCCTGCATCTCCAACTTTCGCACTAGCCTCTTGTGTGGCACTGTATCAAAGGCTTTCTGACAATCCAAAAATATGCAGTCTGCCCACCCTTCTCTTTCTTGCCTTATTTTTGTTGCCTGGTCGTAGAATTCAAGTAACCCTGTGAGGCAGGACCTGCCATCCCTGAACCCATGTTGATGCTGTGTTACAAAGTTCCTTCGCTCCAGATGCTCCACTAGTTTTTTTCGCACAATCTTCTCCATCAGCTTGCATGGTATGCAGGTTAGGGACACTGGCCTGTAGTTCAGTGCCTCCTGTCTATCCCCTTTCTTGTATATCGGGACTACGTTAGCTGCTTTCCAAGTATCTGGCAGTTCCCCTGTTGCCAGTGATTTGTTATACACTATGGAGAGTGGTAGGCTCAGTTCTCTTGCTCCTTCCTTTAGAACCCAAGGGGAGATTCCATCTGGGCCTATAGCCTTCGTCACGTCCAACTCTAGTAAACACTTCCTTACTTCCCCACTGGTAATCTCAAACTCTTCCAGTGGTTCCTGGTTAGCTATTCCCTCACTTACCTCTGGAATTTCTCCTTGTTCTAAGGTGAAGACCTCCTGGAATTTCTTATTCAATTCTTCACACACTTCCTTGTCATTTGTAGTGAATCCTTCCGCCCCTATCCTTAATCTCATAACCTGTTCCTTTACTGTTGTTTTTCTCCTAATGTGGCTATGCAACAATTTAGGCTGAGTCTTTGCCTTGCTTGCGATGTCATTTTCGTATTGTCTTTCTGCCTCTCTTCTCATCCTGACATATTCATTCCTGGCATTCTGGTATCTTTCTCTGCTCTCCAGTGTCCTGTTATTCCTATAGTTTCTCCATGCCCTTTTACTTTGCTGCTTAGCTAGCCTACATCTTTGATTAAACCATGGGTTTCTCATCTTCATTTCTCTGTTTTCCTTTTGGACTGGGACAAACTTGTTTGCTGCGTCCTTGCACTTCTGCGTGATGTAATCCATCATATCTTGGGCCGTCTTTCCCCTGAGCTCTGTTTCCCATGCTATATCTGTTAGGAATTTTCTTATCCCCTCATAGTTTCCCTTTCGGTATGCTAACCTTTTGGTTTCGGTATCCCTCCTCGAGTTCAATAACCCTTCTTCAATCAAGTACTCAAACACCAGTACACTGTGGTCGCTCATTCCTACTGGGTCCTCAAAACCGATTTCTCTTATGTCGGAGTCGTTCAGAGTGAAGACTAGGTCGAGTCTCGCTGGTTCGTCATTGCCTCTCATCCTTGTGGGTTCTCCGACATGCTGCGTTAAAAAGTTGCTTGTCACCACCTCCAATAGTTTGGCTCTCCACGTATCCTCGCCTCCATGCGGTTCCTTGTTCTCCCAGTCAATCTTTCCGTGATTGAAGTCGCCCATGATGAGCAGGTGGGATCTATTTCTACAGGCAGCAGAGGCTGCCCTCTCAATTATAGTGTTAACTGCCTTGTTGTTGTTTTCATACTCTTGACTGGGTCTCCTGTCATTTGGTGGAGGGTTGTATATTACTGCTACTACTATTCTTGGTCCTCCCATTGTTATGGTGCCTGCTATGTAGTCTCTGAACTCCTCACAGCCCGGGATGGCCATCTCCTTAAAACTCCATTCCCTTCTCATGAGTAGGGCCACTCCGCCTCCTCCTCTACCTTCCCTCTCTTTCCTTATTACTGTATACTCCTGGGGAAACACGGCATTCGTTATGATTCCAGAGAGTTTTGTTTCAGTGAGTCCGATTACATCTGGGTTAACTTCTTGTGCTCTTTCCCTTAGTTCACTTGTCTTGCTTGTGATCCCATCTATGTTCGAGTACATCACCCTGAAACTGACTCTCTTCTGCTTCTTTTCTGGGGGGGACCTTTGGGATCTGGGGTGAGTGGGAGCTGGGGGGACCTGGCACGGGGGGATTGGTGGAGGAGGGAGGGCTTGGGGTGGTGGGGGAGAGGGGGAGGGTACAGGGGGTGGATAAGAGGGGGAGGGTACAGGGGGTGGATAAGAGGGGGAGGGTACAGGGGGTGGATAAGAGGGGGAGGGTACAGGGGGTGGGTAAGAGAGGGAGGGTTGGGGAAGCATGGGGGGAGGAGAGGCTGTGGGGGATAGGGGAGATGGGGGGGCTTGGGGGGAGAGAAAAGGGTGGAGGGCTTGGGGGGCGTGGGGGAAAAGGGAGGGCTGAGGTGGGTGAGGAAGAGGGGAGGGTTTAGGGGAGTGGGGGAGAGGGGAAGACTTAGGTGGGGTGGGGGAGAGTGGGGGGCTTAGGGGGGAGGGGGAGAAGGGAGGGCATGGGGGTGGGAGAGACGGGAAGGCATGTGGGAGAAGGGAGGGCATGGGGGATGGGGGAGAAGGGAGGTCCTGGGGAGAGGGGTGAGGGGGAGAAGGGGGGTGAGTGGGGGGAGGGGGGTGGGTGGG
>NC_091159.1:14946605-14976605 GCF_040958095.1 Procambarus clarkii | reverse complement strand
ATCCTCACCCTACCAGAGGACCCAAAACAGAAAACGGGACAATATGTCTGTTTCGCCAGCCGCTACCACACACAGAATACATGGGTGTGGGGTTATGTAGCCCCCAGTACCTTAGTACATTATGAAAGCTAAACCTAACCTCGAATAATGGAAGTTACATGATAGGGGATTCTTGAGGTTATCTTGAGATGATTTCGGGGCTTTAGTGTCCCCGCGGCCCGGTCCTCGACTAGGCCTCCACCCCCAGGAAGCAGCCCGTGACAGCTGACTAACTCCCAGGTACCTATTTACTGCTAGGTAACAGGGGCATTCAGGGTGAAAGAAACTTTTGCCCATTTGTTTCTGCCTCGTGCGGGAATCGAACCCGCGCCACAGAATTACGAGTCCTGCGCGCTATCCACCAGGCTACGAGGCCCCTCAGGGATAGGTGGGATAGACCAACTTCAGTCCTATCAATTATCCTGACCACTGTGTATTCCTTTTGTTGATGTGTTTGATAAGAACCTTCTGTATAAGTCATTTTAACTTGAAATATTGGAGCATAAGTCACGGATATTATGCCACTGAGGCTCATTGTTTTGGGTCAGGTTATGCTCACCTAAAAAATTATGCTTATGGGCGCCTGAGAAGCTGAGTGGACAGCGCTTCGGATTCGTAGTCCTGAGGTTCCGGGCTCGATCCACGGTGCAGGCGGAGACAAATGGGCAAAATGTTTCTTTCACCCTGATGGTTCTATTACCTAGCAGTAAATAAGGTACCTGGGAGTTAGACAGCTGCTACGGGCTGCTTTCTGGGGGTGTGTAACAAAAAGGAGGCCTGGTCGAGGACCGGGCCGCGGGGACGCTAAGCCCCGAAATCATCTCAAGATAACCTCAAGATGCTCCTCACTGTAGCTGTCAGACGGCCAGACTCTGCTAGCCTACACACACACACACACACACACACACACACACACGCACACACACGCACACACACACACACACACACACGCACACACACGCACACACACACACACACACACACACACACACACACATACACCCACACACATACACACACACACACACACACACACACAGCCACACGCACACACACACACACGCACACACACACACATACACCCACACACATACACACACACACACACACACACACACACACACACACACACACACACACACACACACTTGTCTTGTGACCATCGTGTTGGGTGGACGTTGGGTTGGGAGCTCCTGGGTCACTAGTGGAGTGGGAGGGGTAATCAGGCAACTTCGAAGTGAAAAAGACTATAAGTGAATGTACAAGTGAATGAAAAAACCTTGGGTTTTGACCAGAGCCATAAGGTAGTGAAGAAAAACAGTTTAATTAGCGTAATTCAAAATAGTGAGGAAATACTGTGCAGTGTGGAAGCAGCAGACATCACCGACCTCTGACCGCGTGACCTCACCTCGCAGCAACCCTTCTATCACCACGTGGGACGACGATTGGGGATTCACTCACCTATTGTGTTGGCAGATTGTGCAAGGTATTGAGGAGCGCCTTTTTGGCTAGATTGTTACTGCAATGACTAGAAGGGGTTCAAGGTCAATCACCAGCAGGGATGAGGAGGAGGACAGATTTATAGACAAATTAATAGGGAAATTTGTAGAGAGAAGGAGTGATTGGTTGGAGGATCTAATCCAGGGGATTAAAAGTGAGGTATTTCAGCAAATACAGGATGCGGTAGAGAGGCAGAAACAAGAATTTATGCTCTATGTTCAGGAAGAGATTAGGAAGGGAAGAGAGGACTGGGAGAGGGAATGTGCTCGTATCACAAACGAATTAGGAAGGATTAGCAGCATGGCTAAGGATAGAGGAGTAATGGGGGATGGGTTAGTGACTGCGGTTGGGATGGGGAATCCCCAGGGGACAGGCTACCAGCATGACAATGAATTACTGAGGAGACGGTCTATTATAATACATGGATTATTCGAATCTAGGGCACCAACAAGACAAGAGAGAATAGAAACAGAAAAATACGAATTGCACGAGATATTGAGGTGTATTGGAGCAGAGATGGCAGAACGCGAGGTGGATATCAATCGACGGGTTGGACCTTACAATTGTACCAAGAATAGACCTGTTCTGGTGCAATTCTCCAATGAGGAGGCAGTGGAGTACATAATGAGGAGCAAGCATTTACTCAGAGGAAGTGAAACCCATTACAATGTGTTTATAGAGAGGTTTATGACGAAAGATGAGCAAACAGCCCACAAAAATAGATGGCAACAACGACACCGAAATAGTCTCACCTCCCAGGTCACATCCCAGGTCACCTCCCAGGGCACCTCCCAGGTCACCTCCCAGGTCGCATCCTCCCCAACTCAGCCCTCCTATACATCCCCCCTGCCTCAGCCTCCCACAACCCCCCTGTCCCTTCCACATTTGCACCTCCATAACGATTCCCCTGCCCCTGCTACATCACACTTGTCAGCGACCCCAGTGGGTCAAGCCATGCCCTCCCCAAACCCACCTTCCCATCCCCCCTCCCCAAATACCCCTTCCCACTCCCCTGCCCCTTCTACCCCATTGACTTCAATTCCATCTACTCCATCCCAGCTTCCACTGCACCCCTCTTCCACTCACCCCCAAACCCCACCCAACCCTCACCCCTCCTATGCACCTCCAGCCCACATTTAACCCCCTCACCTTGTGACCCCCTAACACCTTCCCCCATCTCCCTCTTCCCCTCTTCTACCCCAAAACCCCCACCTACCCCCGATTCCCCCCTAACTAATATACCCTCTCTTCCACTCCCAGCACCCATGCTCCATTCTCATCTCAGCTCTCCGCCCTCAGTATCCCTCTTCCCCCCAACCTCTCAACCTCTATCTGACTCTCAGTCTCACTCTATTTCTCAACCCCCCTATGCTATTCAGACCCCTAACTTTCAGACCCATTATGCCCTTCCTACCCCCCTAGATGCCCAGACCCCATTCGCCTACCAGGCACTCCCAGGCACCCCCCTAGCACCCCCCCACTCACCCCCACAGCCCCCACTTGCCCCCCAGACACCCCACAGTTCCCCCCAGACCCCTGGTGAAAGGGGGAACTCTGACACCCGAGTTTCCAAGAAGAGTCTCAAGGTTTGGTACACCAATGCTGATGGGGTAGCCAATAAAGCAGAAGAGATAAAAGAAAGAGTTAGTGAGGCAGACCCAGACATAGTGGCAATAGTGGAAACTAAAATAAATGGCATGATCTCGGATGCAATCTTTCCAGAGGGGTACCAGGTGATAAGAAAAGAAAGGACACAGAGACAGGGAGGAGGAGTGGCACTACTAATAAAGCGGAAATGGAAGTTTGATGAGCTGGAAAATCCGGGTACCAATGAAAGCACAAGCTTCATACATGGAACTCTGACAGTGGATGGGAAGAAGATTGTAATCTTGATACTCTACAATCCCCCACCAAACAGTAGAAGGCCCAGGCAGGAGTACGAGGACAGCAACAGGACATGTATGGATGAACTGCAGAGGGCAGCAACTTTAGCGCATAGAATGAGAGCGAAGCTGCTGGTCATGGGGGACCTAAATCACGGAGAGATAAATTGGGAAACAAGGAATCCCCATGGTGGGGAGGAGACCTGGGGAGCGAAGCTGGTAGACGTTATTGACAGGAATTTTCTAACACAGCATGTGAAAGAAGATACTAGGGAAAGAGGAGGGGATACGCCCAGCCTATTAGATCTCATTATCACTCAGAATGTAGAAGACATCGAGCAGTTGGAACATGAAATACCACTAGGAGCTAGTGACCATTGTGTCCTAGTCTTTGACTACATGATGGAGCTTAAAATTGTGACCAAAGGACAAGAGGTCCGGGAAAGGAGACTTGATTACAGAAAAGGGGACTACAGAAGGATAAGGGACTACCTGGGAGAAGTGCAGTGGGAGGAAGAACTTAGAGGAAAAACAGTGCAAGGTATGATGAACCAAGTCATATTGAAATGCAAGGAGGCTGAAGATAGATTTATTCCAACAATAAAGGAAAAAAGCAGGAGGGAATATAATAACCCATGGTTTAATAGACAGTGTCAGGAAGCAAAGGTGAGAAGCAGGAGGGAGTGGAGGAAGTACAGAAGACAAAGGACAGAGGACAACAGGATTAGATGTAACAGAGCTAGGAATGATTACATTAACATAAGACGAGTGTCGGAAAGGAATTATGAGAACGATATTGCAGTCAAAGCGAAAAAGCAACCAAAATTACTACATAGCCATATAAGAAGGAAGATGTCGGTAAATGACCAAGTGACAAGACTGAGGAAAACAGAAGGGGCATATACAGAAAGCGACAAGGAAATCTGCGAGGTACTGAATGCAAAATTCCATGGAGTGTTCACAACCGAGCCTGAGCAGCTCCCATTGTTAGAAGAGATTACCCAAGATGAAAGACTATCGGATATAGAGGTGACAGCAGAGGATGTAATGAAACAGTTGACAACACTGGATGCAAATAAAGCTGTTGGACCAGACAAAGTATCACCGTGGATACTCAAAGAGGCAGCGCAGGCTCTCAGCGTGCCTCTGGCAATGATCTTTAATGAGTCACTTATGTCGGGAGAATTGCCCAGTTGCTGGAAGGAGGCAAATGTCGTACCGATTTTCAAAAAGGGTGATAGGGAGGAGGCACTTAACTACAGACCCGTATCACTGACAAGCATCCCCTGCAAAATTCTTGAAAGAATAATTAGGCTAAGACTTGTTGAGCACCTGGAGAGCATTGGGTTTGTAAACAAGCACCAACATGGGTTCTGGACAGGGAAATCATGCCTAACAAACCTTTTAGAATTCTATGATAAAGTAACAAGGATAAGGCAGGACAGAGAAGGCTGGGCAGACTGCATATTTCTTGACTGCCAAAAGGCCTTTGATACGGTACCGCACATGAGACTGCTATACAAACTTGAGAGGCAGGCAGGAGTAAGCGGAAAGGCCCTAGTATGGGTGAAGAACTACCTAACAGGAAGGAGCCAGAGGGTAATGGTAAGGGGCGAAAAGTCGGACTGGCGAACAGTAACAAGTGGAGTACCTCAAGGATCGGTGCTGGGACCAATCCTCTTTCTAATTTACGTAAATGATATGTTTACAGGAGTGGAATCATACATGTCAATGTTTGCAGATGACGCAAAATTAATGAGAAGAGTTGTGACAGACGAGGATTGTAGGATCCTCCAAGAGGACTTAAACAGGCTGCAGAGATGGTCAGGGAAATGGCTACTGGAGTTTAACACCAGTAAATGTAAAGTTATGGAAATGGGATCAGGTGACAGGAGACCAAAGGGACAGTACACAATGAAGGGGAACAGCCTACCTGTAACGATTCGAGAAAGAGACCTGGGAGTGGATGTGACACCTAATCTAACTCCTGAGGCACATATAAATAGGATAACGACAGCAGCGTACTCTACACTGGCGAAAATTAGAACTTCATTCAGAAACCTAAATGAGGAAGCTTTTAGGGCGCTTTACACTGCCTACGTGAGACCCGTCTTAGAGTATGCCGCGCCATCATGGAGCCCCCACCTGAAGAAACACATAAAGAAACTGGAGAAGGTTCAGAGGTTTGCGACGAGGCTTGTCCCAGAGTTACGAGGGATGGGATATGAAGAGCGGCTGAAGGAACTGAACCTAACGACACTAGAGAAAAGAAGGGAGAGAGGAGATATGATAGGGACATATAAAATACTCAGGGGAATTGATAAAGTGGAAATAGATGAAATGTTCACACGTAATAATAACAGAACGAGGGGACATGGGTGGAAACTGGAAACTCAGATGAGTCACAGAGATGTTAGGAAGTTTTCTTTTAGCGTGAGAGTAGTAGAAAAATGGAATGCACTTGGGGAACAGGTTGTGGAAGCAAGTACTATTCATACTTTTAAAACTAGGTATGATAGGGAAATGGGACAGGAGTCATTGCTGTAAACAACCGATAGCTAGAAAGGCGGGATCCAAGAGTCAATGCTCGATCCTGCAAGCACATATAGGTGAGTACATATAGGTGAGTACACACACACACACACACACACACACAGCCACACACACGCACACAGCCACACACACGCACACACACACACACACACACGCACACATACACCCACACACATACACACACACACACACACACACACACACACACACACACACACACACACACACACACACACACACACACACACAACGAACCAGCGAGACTCGACCTAGTCTTCACTCTGAACGACTCCGACATAAGAGAAATCGGTTTTGAGGACCCAGTAGGAATGAGCGACCACAGTGTACTGGTGTTTGAGTACTTGATTGAAGAAGGGTTATTGAACTCGAGGAGGGATACCGAAACCAAAAGGTTAGCATACCGAAAGGGAAACTATGAGGGGATAAGAAAATTCCTAACAGATATAGCATGGGAAACAGAGCTCAGGGGAAAGACGGCCCAAGATATGATGGATTACATCACGCAGAAGTGCAAGGACGCAGCAAACAAGTTTGTCCCAGTCCAAAAGGAAAACAGAGAAATGAAGATGAGAAACCCATGGTTTAATCAAAGATGTAGGCTAGCTAAGCAGCAAAGTAAAAGGGCATGGAGAAACTATAGGAATAACAGGACACTGGAGAGCAGAGAAAGATACCAGAATGCCAGGAATGAATATGTCAGGATGAGAAGAGAGGCAGAAAGACAATACGAAAATGACATCGCAAGCAAGGCAAAGACTCAGCCTAAATTGTTGCATAGCCACATTAGGAGAAAAACAACAGTAAAGGAACAGGTTATGAGATTAAGGATAGGGGCGGAAGGATTCACTACAAATGACAAGGAAGTGTGTGAAGAATTGAATAAGAAATTCCAGGAGGTCTTCACCTTAGAACAAGGAGAAATTCCAGAGGTAAGTGAGGGAATAGCTAACCAGGAACCACTGGAAGAGTTTGAGATTACCAGTGGGGAAGTAAGGAAGTGTTTACTAGAGTTGGACGTGACGAAGGCTATAGGCCCAGATGGAATCTCCCCTTGGGTTCTAAAGGAAGGAGCAAGAGAACTGAGCCTACCACTCTCCATAGTGTATAACAAATCACTGGCAACAGGGGAACTGCCAGATACTTGGAAAGCAGCTAACGTAGTCCCGATATACAAGAAAGGGGATAGACAGGAGGCACTGAACTACAGGCCAGTGTCCCTAACCTGCATACCATGCAAGCTGATGGAGAAGATTGTGCGAAAAAAACTAGTGGAGCATCTGGAGCGAAGGAACTTTGTAACACAGCATCAACATGGGTTCAGGGATGGCAGGTCCTGCCTCACAGGGTTACTTGAATTCTACGACCAGGCAACAAAAATAAGGCAAGAAAGAGAAGGGTGGGCAGACTGCATATTTTTGGATTGTCAGAAAGCCTTTGATACAGTGCCACACAAGAGGCTAGTGCGAAAGTTGGAGATGCAGGCTGGAGTGAGAGGGAAGGTACTCCGGTGGATAGAGGAATACCTAAGCAACAGGAGACAACGAGTCTGTGTGAGGGGTGAGGTCTCAGATTGGCGAGACGTCACAAGTGGAGTCCCGCAGGGGTCAGTCCTTGGACCTATACTGTTTCTGGTATATGTAAATGATCTCCCAGAGGGTATAGATTCGTTCCTCTCAATGTTTGCCGACGATGCAAAAATTATGAGGAGGATTGAAACAGAGGATGATAGTAGGAGGCTACAAGATGACCTGGATAGACTGAGTGAATGGTCCAACAAATGGCTGTTGAAGTTCAACCCGAGTAAATGCAAAGTAATGAAACTAGGCAGTGGAAACAGGAGGCCAGGCACAGGATACAGAATAGGAGATGAAGTACTTAATGAAACAGACAGAGAGAAAGATCTAGGAGTTGATATCACACCAAACCTGTCTCCTGAAGCCCACATAAAGAGAATAACGTCTGCGGCATATGCGAGGCTGGCTAACATCAGAACGGCGTTCAGGAACCTGTGTAAGGAATCATTCAGAATCTTGTACACCACATATGTAAGACCAATCCTGGAGTATGCGGCCCCAGCATGGAGCCCGTACCTTGTCAAGCACAAGACGAAGCTGGAAAAAGTCCAAAGGTATGCTACTAGACTAGTCCCAGAACTAAGAGGCATGAGTTATGAGGAAAGGCTGCGGGAAATGCACCTCACGACACTGGAAGACAGAAGAGTAAAGGGGGACATGATCACAACCTACAAAATCCTCAGGGGAATCGACCGGGTAAACAAGGACGAACTTTTCAACACTGGTGGGACGCGAACAAGGGGACACAGGTGGAAGCTGAGTACCCAAATGAGCCACAGAGACGTTAGAAAGAACTTTTTCAGTGTCAGAGTAGTTAGCAAATGGAATGCATTAGGAAGTGATGTGGTGGAGGCTGACTCCATTCACAGTTTCAAATGTAGATATGATAGAGCCCAATAGGCTCAGGAATCTGTACACCAGTTGATTGACGGTTGAGAGGCGGGACCAAAGAGCCAGAGCTCAACCCCCGCAAGCACAATTAGGTGAGTACAATTAGGTGAGTACACACACACACACACACACACACACACACATACACCCACACACATACACACACACACACACACACACACACACACACACACACACACACACACACACACATGATCACAACCTACAAAATCCTCAGGGGAATCGACCGGGTAAACAAGGATGAACTATTCAACACTGGTGGGACGCGAACAAGGGGACACAGGTGGAAGCTGAGTACCCAAATGAGCCACAGGGACGTTAGAAAGAACTTTTTCAGTGTCAGAGTAGTTAGTAAATGGAATGCATTAGGAAGTGATGTGGTGGAGGCTGACTCCATACACAGTTTCAAATGTAGATATGATAGAGCCCAATAGGCTCAGGAATCTGTACACCAGTTGATTGACGGTTGAGAGGCGGGACCAAAGAGCCAGAGCTCAACCCCCGCAAGCACAATTAGGTGAGTACAATTAGGTGAGTACACACACACACACACACACACACACACACACACTAACCACAACACGCTTCATGACTATATTAGTGAATGAACCTTGCCTTACGAATGTGTTAAGAGAATGAACAATGCTTCCACGCCACTTGCTCAGTTTGATCATAGACTCGCAGCCTCTCACTCGTACCTTAGAGTACCAGTACTCGGGCGCCGGAGAGTACCAGTACTCGGCCCCCGGAGAGTACCAGTACTCGGCCCCCGGAGAGTACCAGTACTCGGCCGCCGGAGAGTACCAGTACTCGGCCCCCGGAGAGTACCAGTACTCGCCGTGACCTTAGCAGATGGAACCAGTGCTTCCATACACATCATTTTCTCCACTTTGTAATATTTTTTTCATCAAGTTTCAGCAAATCCTGCCAATAATATCATATACCACGTTTAAGATGTATTTAGCAAAATATGACCGAACCATTTGGGCACGTATAGAGACTGCATGAGGCTCTGTGTCTCTGTAGAGCGGACGGACGTGGCGGGCTCTGTACCACCTGGTGATGGCTCCCACCTTGAGAGCCAGAGCTGAATAAATCATGAGTCCGACATCTTCTTACATGAGTCAGTTCCTGTACTCAGCGACCCGTTGATATGCGTCTTAGAACCCATTGTCATTGGCTCTCTAGCGTCCTTAATTGTTCTCTGGTCCTAAAGCTAAGATTATAGCTTTATAAGTGGCTAAAGTCAGGTGTAGTTGTGGCGTGATTGTGGTTAAAGTCAGATATAGCTGTGACAAGTGTCTATGGATTGTCCAACATGAAAATATAAAACCGGACTTCGATGTTACCAGTGCCCAATTTTGGGAAGATAAGGACAATTTTTTTAAACTTTAAATTTTGCCCCGAAGGGTGAGTTTATTGGGCAGCGTCACTCATCCTGTGAGTGGACATACCGCCATAGCAGCATGTACAACACTTCCCAATGGGAAGAAAACCCGCTGGGTTGTTCATCCTGTCACTTGTACCCAGACACAGCTGGGACTTGCTCAAGTGAACAACTCCTCAAACAAGAAGATTAACATCTGTCAACCCTTAAAAGCTTACGTTATCTTGCGGGTGCAAAATGGGGGAATCTTTTAAGAACAGTATCAATATTTGACAAATAGTGTTTTCCTAACTCAAACAATATGGGGTTTATTATTCTACACATATTTCTAATGTCTCTCAGGTGTTCACATTCACGTAGATAGTGGTCAAGGCGGTGTCCATCACTCTCACCACAGATTCTGCAACTTCGCTGATCAACTGTTATTTCCATTCCATATCTCCATGGATATTTGTATCCAAGACGGATTCTCGCTATTACTGATTCTCTCCCGCGTCCTCCTCCTCTTCGTCCATAATGATTGGGATTGCCAGCTGCAACCACATTCCACCTTCGTACAGATTCACTGGTTTCTGCTTCTATCCTCCTTTCCTCAGTTACCTTGTCACGGTGATGTTGCCTGACAATACCCTTTAATTTGTAGTAGAGTCTTGGGTATGAAGTATTTAATATGGTCTCCTTCAGCGCCTTCAGCAGCCAGCACATCTGCTCGTTCATTCCCACATATTCCAACATGTGAGGAGATCCACAGAAACTTGATTCTTCCCTGATTGGTAAGTCCTCTCACAGCTCTCTTAATTTCAGCGACTATTGCAAGATTTTCTGCCCGATTTTTACTTAGGCTTTGCAGTGCTGCTTTTGAATCGGTGCAAATCACTGCACCATTAGTGTTCCGTTCAAGAAACCTTAACACCATAACAATGGCAGTTAGCTCTGCTTGCGTTGAAGAGGCATAGTTCTCAATACGCGCTTTTTCTTCATTTCTGCGTTGGAAAGTATTATCCTTAATTACAATGTATGCTGCACCAGCCCTGCCATTGACAGGATTAGATGACCCGTCAGTGTAGATTTGATCTAGTTCATCCTCGGCTTCTTTATAAATTTCCTCAAGATACTTGTGCCTCATTTCTTGTGGTATCATGTTGGATTTTTTCGTTGCCATTTCATTGATGATAATCCTGCATGAGTCATCCTCCCAGGGAGGTAACCTTTCTACAGGCAGGAGCTCACGGGCTTGCTCAAGCAGGCGAAGTTCTTCAAGGTAGCAGACTGATCTGTGATGCCATTCTTTGCTTCTCATGTTTCCACCTGTAACACAGAGCGCAGTTTTTTCTTAGCAATATCATTGTAATGGGGATCTCTGGCTATCCTAATTGCAAGCTTAGTATTCAGCTCCTGAATTCTGCTTTTAACACTGGGGAGGGACAACTCTCGTAGATTAGACGTTTTGGCAGTTCTTAGAACTCCAAGAATGATTGTTATGGCTTCATTTTGAATGCTTTCGAGCCTTTTCATATCGCTTAGGGAGTAGGTGCACAGAACTGGTGCGGCATAGTCTATGACGGAGCGCACATAGGCTGTGTAAATATCAAGAGCAAAGCCCTAAACCAATACGACTATATAACAACTTTAGGAAGGTTATATGAATGTTCAACGTAATGGCAGTAGAACTATTCTTCCACCTCTCTCCCATTGGGGCCCCCTGACGGCTGAGTGGACAGCGCTCGGGATTTGTAGTCCTAAAGTTCCGAGTTCGATCCCCGGTGGAGGCAGTAACAAATGAGCATAGTTTTCACCCTGATGCTTCTGTTCACCTAGCAGTATATAGGTTCCTGGGAGTTAGACAGCTGCTACTGGCTGCTTCCTGGCGGTGTGTGTTAAAAAGTTGATTGATTGACAGTTGAGAGGCGGGCCGAAAGAGCCAGAGCTCAACCCCCGCAAGCTCAATCACGTGAACTAGGTGAATAAACACTAATCCAAGCTGGACAGACCACCGAAGTTTCATGCCACTCCTCCATACTCATCCTATTTCCTGAATTTCAAATCCTCATCCTTCTCCCTCCGGCCTCCCTCCCCTTCCCAATCCTTGCCGTAGCCGTTGTTCATCGCACCGAAACATCCCGTCACGACGACACACTGTTTCTTTCTAGTTTATGTCCACAAATGCCCACTAAACGTCTGCTTCAAGACAAAAAATACAAATAAACTTCTTCAGACAAGGAGAGAGAGAGAGAGAGAGAGAGAGAGAGAGAGAGAGAGAGAGAGAGAGAGAGCGAGAGAGAGAGAGAGAGAGAGAGAGAGAGAGAGAGAGAGAGAGAGAGAGAGAGAGAGAGAGAGAGAGAGAGAGAGAGAGGCTTCAGGAACGAAATGGTACACGGTGCCTCTTAGAAAGTGTTTACCCAAACAAAATGACACGAGTTTCCAGTGGCCCTTGAAGCGTGTTATGAATGGACGACTCTCGTGTGATTTCGACTGGCTCTATGGCTGAGAACTGGAGGGGCTGAGACTGGCTCTATGGCTGCGAACTGGAGGGGCTGAGACTGGCTCTATGGCTGAGACTGGCTCTATGGCTGAGAACTGGAGGGGCTGAGACTGGCTCTATGGCTGCGAACTGGAGGGCTGAGACTGACTCTATGGCTGCGAACTGGAGGGCTGAGACTGGCTCTATGGCTGCGAACTGGAGGGCTGAGACTGGCTCTATGGCTGCGAACTGGAGGGGCTGAGACTGGCTGTATGGCTGAGAACTGGAGGGGCTGAGACTGGCTCTATGGCTGCGAACTGAGGGGCTGAGACTGGCTCTATGGCTGCGAACTGGAGGGGCTGAGACTGGCTCTATGGCTGCGAACTGAGGGGCTGAGACTGGCTCTATGGCTGAGAATTGGAGGGGCTGAGACTGGCTCTATGGCTGCGAACTGGAGGGGCTGAGACTGGCTCTATGGCTGCGAACTGGAGGGCTGAGACTGGCTCTATGGCTGCGAACTGGAGGGCTGAGACTGGCTCTATGGCTGCGAACTGGAGGGGCTGAGACTGGCTCTATGGCTGCGAACTGGAGGGCTGAGACTGGCTCTATGGCTGAGAACTGGAGGGGCTGAGACTGGCTCTATGGCTGCGAACTGGAGGGGCTGAGACTGGCTCTATGGCTGAGAACTGGAGGGGCTGAGACTGGCTCTAGGGCTGCGAACTGGAGGGGCTGAGACTGGCTCTATGGCTGAGAACTGGAGGGGCTGAGACTGGCTCTGTGGCTGCGAACTGGAGGGGCTGAGACTGGCTCTATGGCTGCGAACTGGAGGGGCTGAGACTGGCTCTATGGCTGAGAACTGGAGGGCTGAGACTGGCTCTATGGCTGCGAACTGGAGGGGCTGAGACTGGCTCTATGGCTGAGAACTGGAGGGGCTGAGACTGGCTCTATGGCTGAGAACTGGAGGGGCTGAGACTGTAACGGGGGGTGGGGGAAATAGCTCTATCTTGTCCATTATTCCACCCCCCAGTTAACTAACGAAGGCCGGGGGAAACAGCTCTCTCTAGTCCGTTATCCCGTCCCCAGTTAGCTAACTATTCTAGAGCACCCTCCAGAGTTCCTAAGGCAACCTCTCTGGTTCAACACCTTGTAACCTAGGTATTTGACTACCTAGGTTCTAAGACTACAAGGCGCCGTCACTTGATCAGTTACCCGAAACTCCAGAGAGAACTCTAGAATACTGAATCATTGCCACAAACGTATAAGAGGAAACGAAAGGAAAGAAATGAATAGTGAAGTAATTAGTGAGGGTTTGGGGTAAGAGGTAGGGAGGTGGGAGGAGCGAGGAGGGTCATTAGTTGAATGTGAGAGTTTAGAGAGGGGTGGAGGGAGAGGAGTAGATAGGTAGAGGTAGATGAGTAGATAGAAGAAGTCGAAGAGTAGATAGTAGAAGACGAAATGCTGCCACCATCCATTCATGATCATTACATACAA
This sequence comes from Procambarus clarkii, assembly GCF_040958095.1. NCBI lineage: Eukaryota > Metazoa > Arthropoda > Malacostraca > Decapoda > Cambaridae > Procambarus > Procambarus clarkii. Next base: position 14,962,784 of record NC_091159.1, on the reverse strand, counting down.
GACAAGGAATGGAACTTGCCTGTATCACAAAATTCTCAAAGGATGTTATCATGAGTTCATTATTAGTATGTTCCCTCTGTACCATGTATCAACTCCAAACATGTACTCATTTATATCATGAACCCAGTAACCACAGAGGCTTTCTCAAATCCTCAACTCAAAGCTCTAGGGTACACAGTGAAAGACCATTTAAATAATAAATTCATAATTATATTTCACATGAAGTATCATAATTTAGCAATTCAATTAAAATGTTCCAGTTTAATATGCAAAGTGAGTCATCATCCAAGAATTCGAGAACCCTACAACTTGACTGCCCCTGATCATCACACAACATATGTAAACACGACCAAGTCACCTTAATGTTCACTCACCGAGGACTGAGTCTAAGTTGAATAGAGAAGGGGGGGGGTCTGTAGTTGACAGAGACTCCCGCCCTTGCCGGCCGACAGCCTCCCTGATAGGGACGTCTCTGCTCTCGTCTGCTGTTCTGTCTGTTAATGCTTCCTGGTGGATAGCTCTCCGAGTTTATATTGGGGAACCTAGTAGCTAACTCCGCCCACAAGTAGATAGCCTCCGGCACTACCAAGCCACTCCTTAAACGTCGGCTTGTTTGAAGGCTACCAGACTACAATTAAGAGCTTAGCGGAAGCAAGGTGAAATTCTCATGATCTGACCTCAGGTCACTTGAGGTCATTAACGCTTTGAGGTGTGAGATCTCAGGCAGACAACTGGCGCCTCTCAGATCCTTGTCTGTGACTCATGTACTCTATATATATTTTAAATAAACTAACTCAAACACTTTTACAGTGTTACATCTCCCCTTCTCCCCGAAATAAAGTTTTTGCAACACTGCTAAAGCAAGCTAGCTGTGTGCAACAACTTTATTAACGAAAAAAAAAATACATCCTAGCTAAACAAATATACATCATCCTACTCTAAAAAAATGAAATATGTAGACAGACGTCCATTGTCTCTGGCTGGGCGACGTCACTGCTTGGTCTTGTAGATAATCCTGTACCACATTTCTTCAACACAACTGCCTCCGTCGCTTCTCCGTCGTTAACGCACAACAACACTTGGTCAACCCGAAAGCCGTTACTACTTGAACTGCGCACAGGACCGTGGAATTCGGTTGTCCCAGCTGATCTGTAATTGGCCCTACGTCAGTCACCATGAGAGACGTATATTGGGGTTCTTCACAGCTATAGGGACTACAAGTTTCGAGACCTTCATATAGTTGCCAACAGTAGAAATCCCATCCTACTCTTCTTCCTCCCTGTTGCTCCAGCACGCCTCCTTCAGAGAGCTACTTCTGACAGCCACATCAAGTCCGCATGACACAGGAAGAATCACTCAACAGAGCTACCTGCTTGCAGGAGGGGCGGCCAGTTAAGGCAAACGATCCTGTCTTGCAATTACGCTCCATGCAATGATGCTGACACCAGCAAGGGACACGAGGCATCGTGTCTCACTCAGCTTGTCTTATGTTCTTCTTCTTCTTTCTTCTTTCTTCTTTCTTCTCTCTTCCTTCTTCTCTCTTCTTTCTTCTCTTCCTCCTCCCATGGGTCTTTGACAAGCGACCTGGGGTACATTGGGGTCCGTCCTGGGTAGACCGATGTTGGTGGGACAGACTGGAGTCGTTGTTGCTCCTCTTCCATCTTTACTGGGTCGTCTGGGGTCGTCTGCAGAACGACCTGGGGTCCACTGGGGGTCCGTTAGTCTTGGGGTCCACTGGGGTCCGTCCGTCTTGGGGTCCAATGGGTAGACCAATGTTGACCGACCGAGAGGGCTGCATCTTGGGGTCCCCTGGGGTGGTGATGGTGGTGGAGCCATGACCTCCAGGTAGTGGGCTGGTCGTGGTGGTGGTGATAAACGCCCCTGAGTGTGGTACACAGCAGCCGTCTCCCTCTTCTGTATATGCGTCGCGCCTCTCCTCTGGCTCCCACCTGTGAATTGAACATAAAGGCGACAATACCCGTGTTCCATGCTGTTGTGTGACCCTGTAGTTTGTATAGGGTTACACAGTTATATCATAACGCTCTCCTCCTGGCAACAACTACACTTCAATTTTTTTTTTTTTTTTAATAATCCAATTAACTCTGAATGATTGACTTGGTGGAACATAAAACAGTAACAGAGTAAAGTTAGAGAAGAGAGAATAAGGGCATCACTACTTTTAACTTGTCCCAAAAAAAAATCAAAACTAATAGACAAAACACTAGCCTAAACTTAACTGTACCTTTCCTAATCTTAAGTACATAATTAACCGTTACTCCCACCCTTAACCTACAGCCACCTACGTGACCCAGAGTGTTTTCCTAGCTTCTCCGCCGGTCAACAACTCAAAACTGTTGCCACCCCTGTGACCAGACTATCTAACGTCGAGCGTCCCCAACGTGAAGTCTACTGACATACTAAGCCTCCCCCTAGCATGCTGTACAATACCAGTACACCTCGGGTTATTGCGTTCAAATGGAGTAAAACAGTCGATCGCAATAATCTGAGCAGAACCACTACTTAAACTATTTAAAAACTACACCTGCCACTCCCCACTGACCTGGAGACCAGCGGTGGCTGGGTGTCCCCCTGGGACTTGCGAGGTCACCTGTCACACTCAGCTGACCTGCACTACCAACACCGCTAAGTTCCAAAATCACCAAATCTTATCACTAACATTAATCACTACACACGCAAGTTCTGGTGAACATTCCCTGAACTTCACAAAACTCACAAAATCACTAAACACAACACCAGAGAATCACAATCTCCTAACCTGAAAACTCGCTAAATCGCGAAAGTAAAACACCTGTCAAGATCTCCCTGATAGCGCCTGAGCGGCAAAAAGACACGTGGGACTGAACAATGTTCAAAAGAACACCAATACCTTAAACATTGTTCAACACCGCTGCCATCATTGTAACGGGGGGTGGGGGAAATAGCTCTATCTTGTCCATTATTCCACCCCCCAGTTAACTAACGAAGGCCGGGGGAAACAGCTCTCTCTAGTCCGTTATCCCGTCCCCAGTTAGCTAACTATTCTAGAGCACCCTCCAGAGTTCCTAAGGCAACCTCTCTGGTTCAACACCTTGTAACCTAGGTATTTGACTACCTAGGTTCTAAGACTACAAGGCGCCGTCACTTGATCAGTTACCCGAAACTCCAGAGAGAACTCTAGAATACTGAATCATTGCCACAAACGTATAAGAGGAAACGAAAGGAAAGAAATGAATAGTGAAGTAATTAGTGAGGGTTTGGGGTAAGAGGTAGGGAGGTGGGAGGAGCGAGGAGGGTCATTAGTTGAATGTGAGAGTTTAGAGAGGGGTGGAGGGAGAGGAGTAGATAGGTAGAGGTAGATGAGTAGATAGAAGAAGTCGAAGAGTAGATAGTAGAAGACGAAATGCTGCCACCATCCATTCATGATCATTACATACAAGACAAGGAATGGAACTTGCCTGTATCACAAAATTCTCAAAGGATGTTATCATGAGTTCATTATTAGTATGTTCCCTCTGTACCATGTATCAACTCCAAACATGTACTCATTTATATCATGAACCCAGTAACCACAGAGGCTTTCTCAAATCCTCAACTCAAAGCTCTAGGGTACACAGTGAAAGACCATTTAAATAATAAATTCATAATTATATTTCACATGAAGTATCATAATTTAGCAATTCAATTAAAATGTTCCAGTTTAATATGCAAAGTGAGTCATCATCCAAGAATTCGAGAACCCTACAACTTGACTGCCCCTGATCATCACACAACATATGTAAACACGACCAAGTCACCTTAATGTTCACTCACCGAGGACTGAGTCTAAGTTGAATAGAGAAGGGGGGGGGTCTGTAGTTGACAGAGACTCCCGCCCTTGCCGGCCGACAGCCTCCCTGATAGGGACGTCTCTGCTCTCGTCTGCTGTTCTGTCTGTTAATGCTTCCTGGTGGATAGCTCTCCGAGTTTATATTGGGGAACCTAGTAGCTAACTCCGCCCACAAGTAGATAGCCTCCGGCACTACCAAGCCACTCCTTAAACGTCGGCTTGTTTGAAGGCTACCAGACTACAATTAAGAGCTTAGCGGAAGCAAGGTGAAATTCTCATGATCTGACCTCAGGTCACTTGAGGTCATTAACGCTTTGAGGTGTGAGATCTCAGGCAGACAACTGGCGCCTCTCAGATCCTTGTCTGTGACTCATGTACTCTATATATATTTTAAATAAACTAACTCAAACACTTTTACAGTGTTACAAGACTGGCTCTATGGCTGCGAACTGGAGAGGCTGAGACTGGCTCTATGGCTGCGAACTGGAGGGGCTGAGACTGGTTCTATGGCTGAGAACTGGAGGGGCTGAGACTGGCTCTATGGCTGAGAACTGGAGGGGCTGAGACTGGCTCTATGGCTGCGAACTGGAGGGGCTGAGACTGGCTGAAAGGCTGCGAACTGGAGGGGCTGAGACTGGCTCTATGGCTGCGAACTGGAGGGGCTGAGACTGGCTCTATGGCTGCGAACTGAGGGGCTGAGACTGGCTGTATGGCTGAGAACTGGAGGGGCTGAGACTGGCTCTATGGCTGCGAACTGAGGGCTGAGACTGGCTCTATGGCTGCGAACTGGAGGGGCTGAGACTGGCTCTATGCTGCAAACTGGAGGGGCTGAGACTGGCTCTATGGCTGCGAACTGGAGGGCTGAGACTGGCTCTATGGCTGCGAACTGGAGGGGCTGAGACTGGCTCTATGGCTGCGAACTGGAGGGGCTGAGACTGGCTCTATGGCTGCGAACTGGAGGGGCTGAGACTGGCTCTATGGCTGCGAACTAGAGGGGTTGAGACTGGCTCTATGGCTGAGAACTGGAGGGGCTGAGACTGGCTCTATGGCTGCGAACTGGAGGGCTGAGACTGGCTCTATGGCTGCGGACTGAAGGGCTGAGACTGGCTCTATGGCTGCGAACTGGAGGGCTGAGACTGGCTCTATGGCTGCGAACTGGAGGGGCTGAGACTGGCTGTATGGCTGAGAACTGGAGGGGCTGAGACTGGCTCTATGGCTGCGAACTGAGGGGCTGAGACTGGCTCTATGGCTGCGAACTGGAGGGGCTGAGACTGGCTCTATGGCTGCGAACTGAGGGGCTGAGACTGGCTCTATGGCTGAGAATTGGAGGGGCTGAGACTGGCTCTATGGCTGCGAACTGGAGGGGCTGAGACTGGCTCTATGGCTGCGAACTGGAGGGCTGAGACTGGCTCTATGGCTGCGAACTGGAGGGCTGAGACTGGCTCTATGGCTGCGAACTGGAGGGCTGAGACTGGCTCTATGGCTGCGAACTGGAGGGGCTGAGACTGGCTCTATGGCTGCGAACTGGAGGGCTGAGACTGGCTCTATGGCTGAGAACTGGAGGGGCTGAGACTGGCTCTATGGCTGCGAACTGGAGGGGCTGAGACTGGCTCTATGGCTGAGAACTGGAGGGGCTGAGACTGGCTCTAGGGCTGCGAACTGGAGGGGCTGAGACTGGCTCTAGGGCTGCGAACTGGAGGGGCTGAGACTGGCTCTATGGCTGAGAACTGGAGGGGCTGAGACTGGCTCTGTGGCTGCGAACTGGAGGGGCTGAGACTGGCTCTATGGCTGCGAACTGGAGGGGCTGAGACTGGCTCTATGGCTGAGAACTGGAGGGCTGAGACTGGCTCTATGGCTGCGAACTGGAGGGGCTGAGACTGGCTCTATGGCTGAGAACTGGAGGGGCTGAGACTGGCTCTATGGCTGAGAACTGGAGGGGCTGAGACTGGCTCTATGGCTGCGAACTGGAGAGGCTTAGACTGGCTCTATGGCTGCGAACTGGAGGGGCTGAGACTGGCTCTATGGCTGAGAACTGGAGGGGCTGAGACTGGCTCTATGGCTGAGAACTGGAGGGGCTGAGACTGGCTCTATGGCTGCGAACTGGAGGGGCTGAGACTGGCTGAAAGGCTGCGAACTGGAGGGGCTGAGACTGGCTCTATGGCTGCGAACTGGAGGGGCTGAGACTGGCTCTATGGCTGCGAACTGAGGGGCTGAGACTGGCTGTATGGCTGAGAACTGGAGGGGCTGAGACTGGCTCTATGGCTGCGAACTGAGGGCTGAGACTGGCTCTATGGCTGCGAACTGGAGGGCTGAGACTGGCTCTATGGCTGCGAACTGGAGGGGCTGAGACTGGCTCTATGGCTGCGAACTGGAGGGGCTGAGACTGGCTCTATGGCTGCGAACTGAGGGGCTGAGACTGGCTCTATGGCTGCGAACTAGAGGGGTTGAGACTGGCTCTATGGCTGAGAACTGGAGGGACTGAGACTGGCTCTATGGCTGCGAACTGGAGGGCTGAGACTAGCTCTATGGCTGCGAACTGGAGGGGCTGAGACTGGCTCTATGGCTGCGAACTGTAGGGCTGAGACTGGCTCTATGGCTGAGAACTGGAGGGGCTGAGACTGGCTTTATGGCTGCGAACTGGAGGGGCTGAAACTGGCTCTATGGCTGCGAACTGGAGGGGCTGAGACTGACTCTATGGCTGCGAACTGGAGGGGCTGAGACTGGCTCTATGGCTGCGAACTGGAGGGGCTGAGACTGGCTCTATGGCTGCGAACTGGAGGGGCTGAGACTGGCTCTATGGCTGCGAACTGGAGGGGCTGAGACTGGCTCTATGGCTGCGAACTGTAGGGCTGAGACTGGCTCTATGGCTGAGAACTGGAGGGGCTGAGACTGGCTTTATGGCTGCAAACTGGAGGGGCTGAAACTGGCTCTATGGCTGCGAACTGGAGGGGCTGAGACTGGCTCTATGGCTGCGAACTGGAGGGGCTGAGACTGGCTCTATGGCTGCGAACTGGAGGAGCTGAGACTGGCTCTATGGCTGCGAACTGGAGAGGTTGAGACTGGCTCTATGGCTGCGAACTGGAGGAGCTGAGACTGGCTCTATGGCTGCGAACTGGAGAGGTTGAGACTGGCTCTATGGCTGCGAACTGGAGGGGCTGAGACTGGCTCTATGGCTGCGAACTGGAGAGGCTGAGACTGGCTCTATGGCTGCGAACTGGAGGGGCTGAGACTGGCTCTATGGCTGCGAACTGGAGGGCTGAGACTGGCTCTATGGCTGAGAACTGGAGGGGAGGGGCTAAGACTGGCTCTATGGCTGAGAACTGGAGGGGCTGAGACTGGCTCTATGGCTGAGAACTGGAGGGCTGAGACTAGCTCTATGGCTGCGAACTGGAGGGGCTGAGACTGGCTCTATGGCTGCGAACTGTAGGGCTGAGACTGGCTCTATGGCTGAGAACTGGAGGGGCTGAGACTGGCTTTATGGCTGCGAACTGGAGGGGCTGAGACTGGCTCTATGGCTGAGAACTGGAGGGGCTGAGACTGGCTCTATGGCTGAGAACTGGAGGGACAGAGACTGGCTCTATGACACGATAAATATCTACACTCCACCTGGTACAGCATGAGGTACAGATACATGAGGTACAGATACATGAGGTACAGATACATGAGGTACAGTTGCCGACAAATTTACAGGAACCGTCCCAGTGAGAGGTGTAAGGAGGGGGGACTAACGCAAACAGAGGTACAGCCGTTGGTGGTGGTACAGTGTGAGGTGCTTGAACTAGCGACAGTGCACGAACGGAGAGGTACACTCGGGTACACTCTGGACTCCTCTCAGGAGTACACAAGAATGTCCGCCTACACTCACAATCCAGTTACACCCTCGTGGCTGTCTTGAATGATTGAGTGCATTTGTGTGTGTGTGTGTGTGTGTGTGTGTGTGTGTGTGTGTGTGTGTGTGTGTGTGTGTGTGTGTGTGTGTGTGTGTGTGTGTGTGTGTGTGTATGGGACCTGATGAAGGAGGGGGGGATAGTGTGGGGGGTAGAGGCTAGCCTCTGTAACATGACACGCGAGAAATAGCGAGTAAGTGTTTGGCTCCCATACGGCCCCTCGTCGACCTGTCCTCTCAAGCCCTTGGCAAACAGTTCCTAGATGAGGCGGCACCGTTGTTGACAGGATGGAGGCCTGAGTGGATGGTTGAGGGGGCGGGTGTAGGAATGGCAGCGAGTGTCGTTAAAGGACGAGAAGATGGATGGGTAGTGGCAATGGCTGAGTTGGGATAATGGGGTATGTGGGGGATGAATGTTTTGGCTGAGACAAAGCTGAGTCAAATGTATGGTTTGGCTGAGGCAAAGCTGAGTCAAATGTATGGTTTGGCTGAGGCAAAGCTGAGTCAAATGTATGGTTTGGCTGAGACAAAGCTGAGTCAAATGTATGGTTTGGCTGAGACAAAGCTGAGTCAAATGTATGGTTTGGCTGAGGCAAAGCTGAGTCAAATGTATGGTTCGGCTGAGACAAAGCTGAGTCAAATGTATGGTTTGGCTGAGACAAAGCTGAGTCAAATGCATGGTTTGGCTGAGACAAAGCTGAGTCAAATGTATGGTTTGGCTGAGACAAAGCTGAGTCAAATGTATGGTTTGGCTGAGACAAAGCTGAGTCAAATGTATGGTTTGGCTGAGACAAAGCTGAGTCAAATGTATGGTTTGGCTGAGACAAAGCTGAGTCAAATGTATGGTTTGGCTGAGACAAAGCTGAGTCAAATGTATGGTTCGGCTGAGACAAAGCTGAGTCAAATGTATGTTTTGGCTGAGACAAAGCTGAGTCAAATGTATGTTTTGGCTGAGACAAAGCTGAGTCAAATGTATGTTTTGGCTGAGACAAAGCTGAGTCAAATGTATGGTTTGGCTGAGACAAAGCTGAGTCAAATGTATGGTTTTGGCTGAGACAAAGCTGAGTCAAATGTATGGTTTGGCTGAGACAAAGCTGAGTCAAATGCATGGTTTGGCTGAGACAAAGCTGAGTCAAATGTATGGTTCGGCTGAGACAAAGCTGAGTCAAATGTATGGTTTGGCTGAGACAAAGCTGAGTCAAATGTATGGTTCGGCTGAGACAAAGCTGAGTCAAATGTATGGTTTGGCTGAGACAAAGCTGAGTCAAATGTATGGTTCGGCTGAGACAAAGCTGAGTCAAATGTATGGTTTGGCTGAGACAAAGCTGAGTCAAATGTATGGTTCGGCTGAGACAAAGCTGAGTCAAATGTATGGTTCGGCTGAGACAAAGCTGAGTCAAATGTATGGTTTGGCTGAGACAATGCTGAGTCAAATGTATGGTTTGGCTGAGACAAAGCTGAGTCAAATGTATGGTTTGGCTGAGACAAAGCTGAGTCAAATGTATGGTTTGGCTGAGGCAAAGCTGAGTCAAATGTATGGTTTGGCTGAGACAAAGCTGAGTCAAATGTATGGTTTGGCTGAGACAAAGCTGAGTCAAATGTATGGTTTGGCTGAGACAAAGCTGAGTCAAATGTATGGTTTGGCTGAGACAAAGCTGAGTCAAATGTATGTTTTGGCTGAGACAAAGCTGAGTCAAATGTATGGTTTGGCTGAGACAAAGCTGAGTCAAATGTATGGTTTGGCTGAGACAAAGCTGAGTCAAATGTATGGTTTGGCTGAGGCAAAGCTGAGTCAAATGTATGGTTTGGCTGAGACAAAGCTGAGTCAAATGTATGGTTCGGCTGAGGCAAAGCTGAGTCAAATGTATGGTTCGGCTGAGACAAAGCTGAGTCAAATGTATGGTTTTGGCTGAGACAAAGCTGAGTCAAATGTATGGTTTGGCTGAGGCAAAGCTGAGTCAAATGTATGGTTCGGCTGAGACAAAGCTGAGTCAAATGTATGGTTCGGCTGAGACAATGCTGAGTCAAATGTATGGTTTGGCTGAGACAAAGCTGAGTCAAATGTATGGTTTGGCTGAGACAAAGCTGAGTCAAATGTATGGTTTGGCTGAGACAAAGCTGAGTCAAATGTATGGTTTTGGCTGAGACAAAGCTGAGTCAAATGTATGGTTCGGCTGAGACAAAGCTGAGTCAAATGTATGGTTTGGCTGAGACAAAGCTGAGTCAAATGTATGGTTTGGCTGAGACAAAGCTGAGTCAAATGTATGTTTTGGCTGAGACAAAGCTGAGTCAAATGTATGGTTTGGCTGAGACAAAGCTGAGTCAAATGTATGGTTTGGCTGAGACAAAGCTGAGTCAAATGTATGGTTTGGCTGAGACAAAGCTGAGTCAAATGTATGGTTTGGCTGAGACAAAGCTGAGTCAAATGTATGGTTTGGCTGAGACAAAGCTGAGTCAAATGTATGGTTTGGCTGAGACAAAGCTGAGTCAAATGTATGGTTTGGCTGAGACAAAGCTGAGTCAAATGTATGGTTTGGCTGAGACAAAGCTGAGTCAAATGTATGGTTCGGCTGAGACAAAGCTGAGTCAAATGTATGGTTCGGCTGAGACAAAGCTGAGTCAAATGTATGGTTCGGCTGAGACAAAGCTGAGTCAAATGTATGGTTTGGCTGAGACAAAGCTGAGTCAAATGTATGGTTTGGCTGAGACAAAGCTGAGTCAAATGTATAGTTCGGCTGAGACAAAGCTGAGTCAAATGTATGTTTTGGCTGAGACAAAGCTGAGTCAAATGTATGGTTTGGCTGAGACAAAACGCTGCTGCTGCTGGTCGTAAATATTGACCAAGACACGTGATGATGTTAGTGATCTAGAGCCATAACAATAAAGAACGATTCTTAACTTTTCAGAAAATGTTTCAGTAGTCTTGAAGACAAATGTGCATGAGTAAAGGTTTTTGTTATACAGGGTAAAAATGGAGCATTTAGAGTGAAAGCAGTAAGGTCAAACTTGTGTGCTTGTAGGAAAATAGATAGGTAGGTGAGGTAATGGGACAGCGAGAGAGGTTTAAGGCAACATGGAGGGAGAGAGAGGCAGGCAGATATAGGTAGGCAGGTAGGTAACCAGGTAGATATAGGTAGGCAGGTAGGTAACCAGGTAGATATAGGTAGGCAGGTAGGTAACCAGGTAGATATAGGTAGGCAGGTAGGTAACCAGGTAGATAAGTGTGGAAAGAAAGCAGGCAGGCAGGTAGGCTTAAGTAGGTGGCAGGTAGGCTTAAGTAGGTGGCAGGTAGGAAGGGTATAAGCCTAGGCCTAAAATATCCCTACAAAATCAAGTTTCTACAAGTTGTTGTTGTTTAAGATTCGCTACTTGAAACAAAAAGTTCCAAGTAGCACGGGCTATGGTGAGCCCGTTGAGTTTCTACACAGTATAGGAGCCGGGTGAGATGTCTATGAATCTGTCGCTTCGAGAACTATGACATGACTACCAAGTCATTTGTGAATACTATCCTTAAATAAGATTCCAACCAAGGCCTGCTAACGAGCACAAAAGAAAAAAACTACCTTTAACTGAGATTCGAACTAAGGTTCAAAAGCTGGGATAGCATAGCAGAGAAGAGTACCTGGGATACCAGGGGCCAGATTCACGAAGCAGTTACGCAAGTACTTACGAACGTGTACATCTTTCCTCAATCTTTGACGCCTTTGGTTTCATTTATTAAACAGTTTACAAGCATGAAAACTTCTCAATCAATACACTACACTACACTACACTACACTACACTACACTACACTACACTACACTACACTACACTACACTACTCTACATTACACTACACTAAATACTACATTGGAGTATTAGTTTATGCTCAATCAACTGTTGGTATTGTTGTAAACAGCCTCCTGGTGCTTCAGAGCTCATTAACTGTTTAATAATTGTAAACAAAGCCGCCAAAGATTGAGGAAAGATATACAGGTTCGTAAGTGCTTGCGTAACTGCTTCGTGAATCTGGCCCCCCAGATCTAGATGTTAAAAGAGGTGGGGGACACTATCTTCACGACTTTGTCGCTCAACAAATTTCAAATTTGACCCTGACAAATTTAAATTTAAATTTTCAAATTTAACGGCAAATTTCAAATTTGCCGTTAAATTTCATCGTTAACCCTGACAACCATTATGGGAAATGAAATGTTTACAAGAACTCTGGATAGTTACAATGGAACACCTACACCCACAAGAGAACACAGAAGAACACGGTGGTGGAGGCTGACTCCATACAGTTTCAAATGTAGATATGATAGAGCCCAGTAGGCTCAGGAATCTGTACTCCAGTTGATTGACAGTTGAGAGGCGGGACCAAAGAGCCAGAGCTCAACCCCCGCAAGCACAACTAGGTAAACTATGTAAGTACTGAATAAATACATGCAGTGGAACACTTTAGTCCTCCACAGTGGAACACTTAAATCCATCCTATTACTGAATAACAATTTTCAGCTTGAGTTGTGTTCTCCATATTACGTCATTTAATTTCTCAGTGGAGCATTTGATCTCTCCAGTGGAGCATTTGGTATCGTCAGTGTAGCATTTGATCCCTCCAATAGAGCATTTGATCTCTCCACTGGCCCATTTGATCCCTCCAATAGAGCATTTGATCTCTCCACTGGTCCATTTGATCCCTCTATTGGAGCGTTTGATCCTTTTATTGGACCATTTGATCCCTTTATTGGAGCATTTGACCCTTTTATTGAACCATTTGATCCCTTTATTGAAGCGCTTGATCCTGCTAGCCAAAGGCACCCTGGTCGTCTCCTGCCATACCTCCAACCCGTCCCTGATGTTGTTCAGTAGGCAACCTTCTCTCCCTATTCACTCCCGTTTTCTTCCACCAATGACGCTTTACAATCTTTCTTGTTTACTTTTCATCGGCGACTTAGTTAATCTTGCTCTACCTCATGGCTTGGAGCGGAGTGTTGGATCAGGAAGGTATCTGGGCGTTTGTATAGCGGGGCTTGGGTGTTATTAAGGTGGGATGGTTGGATAGGGGACAGAGGAAGCTTACTGGACCGTGTTTTGAGTGGTTATTGGGACAGGAATTGAGTTTTGATGATGGTTTTTTTGGTTTTGCTTCCAGGGGGGGGGGGGGGGTGAGATTATTTTGTTTCCTTGTCCCGTCTGGGGTCAAAATCTTTATAAAAAACTAAGAAAAACGGTTTTTAAAGTACTGAATAAAGAAAAAACAGTTCAGATATACACACTGGAAGCAGAAGAGGTCTCCATACTTGGCTGTTTGTTTTGGGGATGTATATACACATACAAATGCATTAATTTATGCATATATTTATATTGACGCTATACATAATTCCAAGAGGCCGATTAAGCAAGCATCTTCCAGTATACATCTCGCGAAGATGTTCACTGGAAGAGGCTGACAAAACAAGCATTGTATTTCAGAAAGCCTTTAATAATATGAACACGAGTCTCAGGCTAGTGAAGACTATATATATATATATATATATATATATATATATATATATATATATATATATATATATATATATATATATATATATATATATGTCGTACCTAGTAGCCAGAACGCACTTCTCAGCCTACTATGCAAGGCCCGATTTGCCTAATAAGCCAAGTTTTCATGAATTAATGTTTTTTCGATAACCTAACCTAACTTTTTCGGCTACCTATCCTAACCTAACCGATAAAGCTAGGTTAGGTTAGGTTAGGTAGGGTTGGTTAGGTTCGGTCTTATATCTACGTTAATTTTAACTCCAATAAAATAAAATTGACCTCATACATAATGAAAAAGGTAGCTTTATCATTTCATAAGAAAAAATTAGAGAAAATATATTAATCCAGGAAAACTTGGCTTATTAGGCAAATCGGGCCTTGCATAGTAGGCTGAGAAGTGCGTTCTGGCTACTAGGTACGACATATATATATATATATATATATATATATATATATATATATATATATGTATATGTATATGTGTGTGTGTGTGTGTGTGTGTGTGCTGAAAAACCACAGAGAAAAATGGAGATGAACGTTTCGGCTGACTGACAGTTGAGAGGCGGGACCAAGGAGCCGTAGCTCAACCCCCCACAAGCACAACTAGGGGACAAAGACGCAGAGAAGTCTCCCTTCACCACAGAATATATTAAAACCATTAAAAAACACTTGTATAATAGACAAAACCCAAGATGTAAGATTACAAATTCTTGAAGCAATCCACGTACAAACAGAACAACCTACCATAAACCGCCAAAGATTGAGGAAAGATGTACAGGTTCGTAAGTGCTTGCGTAACTGCTTCGTGAATCAGAACCAACCCAAATTACGGAACTATTCACTCTACCCACCATGAGAGTAGGAACAAGAGCAGAACGTGAAGATGCCAACATAGAAGACACTGCTCGACATGCCACGTTCACTACACCTGATTAATCTTTTTATGTTCTTCGTTCCGGCTCCGGAATCTGTTCACCCGTTGAGAGGCGGGACCAAAGAGCCTGAGTTCGACCCCCGCAAGCACAACTAGGTGAGTGTACACACATATTGACAAAAATCTTGGCATGAGTCAGGGGACGCGACAGATTCCTGCGACGAATATTGCCTTTGTGTGTAATAATTCTGGTGTGTGTCAAGCTTCAGGTCCCTGTGTCCCCTGGTGGACGGTGGGACCACCGCCGCTGGGGTGAGGGGTTGTGCCTCATGCCTGACTCCTTCAAGCACTGGTTTTATTATCTCTCTCTCTCTCTCTCTCTCTCTCTCTCTCTCTCTCTCTCTCTCTCTCTCTCTCTCTCTCTCTCTCTCTCTCTCTCTCTCTCTCTCTCTCTCTCTCTCTACCCCTCTCTCTCTACCTCTCACTCTTCTTCTCCCTCTCCCACCTCTCTCTAGTGAGCTATAAGCACTCCCATTCCCTGAGTTAACAACCCCTCTGTTGTACCTACGTCTCTCACTACTCCCCCTCCCCCCTGCTCACTAACTACCCAACTGCCTTGTTTCATTATGGACGCGTTAACTGGGGTTTCTACTTGATTATATGAGCCCGGCGGCGCTCGGTAAAGTTCCTCGTCTTAAGAAACGACAACTTCCGCTACTTTTGTATGGGTGTGAGGTCACCTTAATACAGATTACTTACACACGTCTGGAACCTGTCTCAAACCTGTCTCTGGGATTAAATGGCCTCTGTGCTATTATTTAAATGGACTTTATTATAATTAAAAGTCATTTTTTTATTTGACATTAACATAACGATGATGATGCTTCCTGGTATCATCGGGTTGTTGAGTTGTGGAACCAATTACCTGGTAACAATAATAGAAGTAGGATCCCTTGATTGTTTCAAGCGTAGGTTAGACATATGTATATGAATGGGATTGGGTGGATATAAATAGGAGCTGCTTCGTGTGGGCCAATAGGCCTTCTGCACTTACCTTCATTCTTATGTTCTTATGATGACTTGACCAGCGTCAAATATGGAGTGGTACTGAATTGCCAAAAGCATACGAACTTTACCCATCTATCTTGAGGTTATCTTGAGATGATTTCGGGGCTTTAGTGTCCTCGCGGCCCGGTCCTCGACCAGGCCTCCACCCCCAGGAAGCAGCCCGTGACAGCTGACTAACACCCAGGTACCTATTTACTGCTAGGTAACAGGGGCATAGGGTGAAAGAAACTTTGCCCATTGTTTCTCGCCGGCGCCTGGGATCGAACCCAGGACCACAGGATCACAAGTCCAGTGTGCTGTCCGCTCGGCCGACCGGCTCCCTCGCTCGGCCGACCGGCTCCCTCGCTCGGCCGACCGGCTCCCTCGCTCGGCCGACCGGCTCCCTCGCTCGGCCGACCGGCTCCCTCGCTCGGCCGACCGGCTCCCTCGCTCGGCCGACCGGCTCCCTCGCTCGGCCGACCGGCTCCCTCGCTCGGCCGACCGGCTCCCTAGGCTACACTGTCGCCCGAGCGTCGGTAACGCGGTGTGTTAAATGTTCACTATAGCGAACTTAATTTTGGAGATGTCAGAATAGTCCAGATCGTGGTGCATTAAGCGTGAGTACCTGTTCTTCGACCACTTGATATATAGTCTGTGATATTGCAGTAATATTCCATTCACTTGATCATCGGGAGATTCGAACCCTGGCCTCAAAAGTACGGGACCGTTGCCCTGCCAACCAGGCCACGGATGCACTCGCTATCGTGGATTGTATTTCATAGTGCACCATATAATACAACTACGTTACCAAGTGCTGTAGTGTTAGAGCTACAGTGAAACACTATTTCAAACATTTCAGAGCTATTACCATAACGCCCCACAATACTGTAAACACTATGGCACTGTGGCAGTGAAATTATGTGGCACTGTACTGTCGGTCCCAGTTATTAGTGACTGTTTTTTCAGCCTTAGATTATTTTTGGATCTCATCTCATCTCTCTCTTTCTTTCTCTCTTTCTCTCT
>NC_091159.1:14921605-14941605 GCF_040958095.1 Procambarus clarkii | reverse complement strand
CCCCACAATTGGCCACGAGGTGACTCCCCTGAACTACGACGCCTGTAACCCGGCCTCTCCAATAATAGTACATCACATTTTGACGTTGAAATCCCCTAACGTCCAAAAAAGTTTTTTTTTCCAAAAAAAAAAAAAATGATGTACTTTAAGTGATCCCATCTCGCAAAATTGTCGTGACGTTCCGTTTTCTATCCTTGTGCTCTGGGTTCGGTTAGGTTAGGTTCGGGTAATACAGTACATCATTTTTAGTGACTTATGAACGGTGGTGTGAGCACGGGCTGTGAACTAAGGGCAATAATGGCAAATATAATGGGAATGACCGGTTGGTAAGATTAATATTTAGGCCTGAAGCTTGCCGCTGGGGGATGACTAATCTGACCAAGTGGTCATGTTGGCAAACATAACTTGCCTCGTGATAGGGCTCAAGAGCCTTGGGTTTACGAATACACCGTCTTGAGACGTCTGACATTGTTTACGACACAACCCACGACCGTGGGGGCTCGTAGTGGCGGCTTGTATCAGCTGAACAGGTAGCGAACACCGACTTGACGACGATAGTTTCATAACAAGTGCCGGAGTGATGTAAGGCGATTGGAGGGAACGAGGTGGTAATAATGTATTGGCTGAGACTTCATGACTGATAGCGTGGCTTCATGACTGATAGCGTGGCTGCCTCAGGAGCTCAGAATTATTCATATAAAATACATTCAATAAGAGCAACAGAAAATGTAGTATTTCAGCTTTCGACCACAAAATGAGTAATTGAGTACTTGTTGAGTAATAGATATGTGGATGAGTCTACTCTTCTCTCCTTAAGTCTCTGTACGTGCGAAGGAACATACACAGAGGAATCGGGACATGAGCACAATATACAAGATTTATAGATGATCTAATAAGGTGAAAATATAGGACGAACTTAAATCAAACGAAAGCTGAACACCTGAACGAGTCAAATAAATGTAAGATACA
Source organism: Procambarus clarkii (assembly GCF_040958095.1). NCBI lineage: Eukaryota > Metazoa > Arthropoda > Malacostraca > Decapoda > Cambaridae > Procambarus > Procambarus clarkii. Next base: position 14,940,636 of record NC_091159.1, on the reverse strand, counting down.
ACTTCTTTATTGCGAGAGGGAGACTAACTAGGATCGTGGGAGAACATAGTAGTGATATATTAATTAAGCAGGACTCTTAATGTATTGGAGCCTAGGAACTAGAGTCTAGCAACTCTGCAACTGCACATGCTGATCTAGTATCACTATTCCCAACAAGATGTAAACTTGCATCGCATTTAGTGCAGACTAGGAGGCAAAAAGTGTTAGTTCCGATTGATTAAAAGTTGGGTATATCTTCGCCGTAGAAATATACCTCTTCAGGCGAAAAAGTGGTGGAGGCTGACTCCATACACAGTTTCAAGTGTAGATATGACAGAGCCCGATAGGCTCAGGAATCTGTACACCAGTTGAGTGACGGTTGAGAGGCGGGACCAAAGAGCCAGAGCTCAACCCCCGCAAGCACAACTAGGTGAGAACAACTAGGTCTCTTCGGGAGAAGCCTTGGAGTACTTTCACTCCAGTAAACGTTTCTTTACAAAATAAACCGCAAGTAAAATTAAAATTAAGTTACATTTTTTATTCATGAAATTAATTTTTTTATTCAGTACATACATAGTTGATTTTCAAACATAATGTTGGATTTATAGATAGAGGTAGTACGTACAGTACCTAAAGCCACTAGTACGCACAGCGCTTCGGGCTCTGGTTCAGGCTACGGAAGTGTTTGCTTAAAAATTCTCATAACTCAGGTTGCAAAACTATTTATTCTTAATGCTTGTATAATGGGTGGTCGTGTTGTCTGCATTCTCGACTCATGATTGAGGATCCCGGGTTCGATCCTCGAACGATAAATTTACCCTGGTGTAACTATGCACCTAGGAGCTAGGCAACTGTTGTGGGTTGCATCCTGGGGACAGTGGACAGCACCTACGACCTCAGCGGAGGACGACGATCCAAGAACAGACCTCCTCTCTCCCAGCAACAGGAATTATAAGGCGTTACGAATCAAGCACTTTAATTATAATGTTGAGTCCCTGGATAAAATACCTACCTAGAGATGAGGGAGAAGCACACCAGAGTCGGGGCCGTTGGTTGAGAGCCGCTGACGTCACGTGAAGCACAATGTAACGCCAGTTGTTGTTTTAGACTCATCTCCTCGGAACACTGAGTTGCGAGTAGCACGGACTATGGTGAGCCCGTAGTGGACTTAAGAACATAAGAATGAAGGTAACTGTCTATTGAATGAATGAAGGCCTGTTGACCCATACGAGGCAGCTTCTATTTATATCCACCCAATCTCATTCACACACACACACACACATATATATATATATATATATATATATATATATATATATATATATATATATATATATATATATATATATATATATATATATATATAACCTAGATTTAACCTTTCGTACAGTGGTAAGGTGGAAAGTTATTTTGATCTTCAGTGACTTGAATAAAAATGGAAGAAATAATTCGTGACTATTTATTTGTAATTTCTATTGCAATTTCTGTTTATCATTATTATTATCATTTTCAATATAATCACTAAAAATTATTAATTATAATTGGCACAATCATAATTAATATCATAACTAAATCATCACTGCAGGCGATGAGTCACAATAACGTGGCTGAAGTATGTTGACCAGACCACACACTAGAAGGTGAAGGGACGACGCACAATCGACTTGAGAATGGTCCAGGACGGACCGAAACGTCGTCGTCGTCCCTTCACCTTCTAGTGTGTGTGGTCTGGTCAACATAAATCATCAATATTAACATCAATATCTCAGACAAAGAAATATTGACCTATAAGACTCGCACTTGTGCGCATTGACGGTGAGGCTCGCCGGCTAGCACACGCAAGGCGCCAGTCATGTATTACCACATTGTGATCCATTGTGGCGCTTCTCTCCTGTGTGAGTTCCGTCACCACCATCCTTCCGCGAACCCAGTCTCACACGCTGACACCACAAGAATATCAGTAAGAAGATGGGGCCATGCGGTGGGATTGAACACGCAACCCTGATAGAGGAAATAGAGGAGGTAGATTGACCAGACCACACACTAGAAATTGAAGGGACGACGACGTTTCGGTCCGTCCTGGACCATTCTCAAGTCGATTCAAGTCGATTCTCAATCGACTTGAGAATGGTCCAGGACGGACCGAAACGTCGTCGTCCCTTCAATTTCTAGTGTGTGGTCTGGTCAACATACTTCAGCCACGTTATTGTGACTCATCGCCTGCATAGAGGAGGTAGAGAGGCCTAGAGACAAGATGCAGCGTACCGGGATAGATGACAATGCTAACAGTTAGTTAAGGTGATGCTAACAGTTATTCTGACCTAAGAAGCCAGTTATAGTGACGCAATCGTTCAGTTATTCTGTCCGAGCAGATACATATACTGACGCAATCATTCGGATATAGTAACAAGAGCGGACACGTGTGATGAAGCAAGCAGTCAGATATGTGACGCAAGCAGGTATAGGACAAATTATATGTTTTCCAATAACATTGGCAAGGTAGAGGTATTACACTTTTATCGCTCAATGAGGCACTTACGACGCTAAATCTTGACGCGAATGATTGGCTGGTTGCCACGGCCTCGTACAAGGTCTGCTATGTTAACGCACTCACGCACACACACACACACACACACACACACACACACACACACACACACACACACACACACACACACACACACACACTGTTAGCTGAGTCTGAATGGGTAACTACCGGATCTGGTAGCTGAGCGGACAGCGCTCAGGACTCGTAATTCTGTGGCCCAGGTTCGATTCCCGGACCAGGCAGTAACAAATGGGTAAAATTTCTTTCACCCTGATGCCTAGCAGTAAATAGGTACCTGGGAATTAGACAGCTGTTACGGAGCTGCTTCCTGGGTGTGTGTGTGGGGGGGAGGGACAAAAATTACTTAGTAGTTAGTTACAGTTGATTGACAGTTGACAGGCGGGATCAAAGAGCCAAAGTTCAACCCCCGCTAGCACAAATAGGTGAGTACACGCACGCGCGCACGCACAAGGGACGGACAAACACACACACACACAAGGCACAGACGGACACGCACGCACAACACGCACGCATAATAAATACAATCACGCACATATACGCTCAGTGTCCGCCATTGTCATCATCTCTCTACCACTCAGATTAGAAACTCATCAAAACCAACGTGACCCAATGCCAAAAAAGGACAATTTACGATCACTAAAACTGTGGCAATATTGTTGATTACGTCACTAGGCTGTTATTGATGCCTGTTATATACTGTTATTTCTGTTACAGTCGTATTTAGGGCAATGGGTGAGGGTGGTGGGGGAAGACTGTGGTGAAGGGAATGGAGGACTATTGTGAGGAGGAGAGTAGTGGGGAAATAGTGAAGATTGGGGGGTTGATAATGGTGGTGGGGGAGGATTTTTGCGGGGAAATTGAAGGGAGACTGGCGGGGAGAATTTAAAATGAATGGCTAACGTTCTTGAAGTCAGTACAGTGGGAAGAAGAGCTTTCCCGCCAGCCCCGGGTGTGATCCGTCTCCGCCAGGACCCGTAGACACAGTGGCCATAAATTCAGGTAAATTCGGGTAAATTCCTACAGGTCTAGATGCCGTCACATTACAGGTGTCGGGACAAATGCAGTAACAACATTTGCTCCAGGCAAAATGGCACTCAACAGCTATGGGGATTACTAGCCACAACTGCTCGGTAAATCACCTTGGCTCGTGTTGCAAATAATGGTATACGCGTATAGTAGGGTGGGGGGGGGGGGGCGAGGATCCCCTTTGGTAAGGGGGAGGGGGGCGAGGATCCCTTTTGGCGGGGGTGGGGGGGGAGGGGGGCTGAAGCAGTCGCTCTATTACACGCTCTGAAATGAACGCACTCGACATAGAAAACTCCTAACTAAGTTGATAATTCCGGGCCTCACGCTAACACAAAAAATAAAACAATATGGAGAGCCCTTCAAACCGGTGGAACATCATTTCGTTCTATAATCCAAATCTGATTGGAAATACCTACAATGTCAGCGCCGTGCAAAATATCCAGCAGTAATCCCATCATAATCTCTGAAATGAAGATACGAAATTATAAAAAAAAGTGGACATAATACTCCAATAACGAGCTGGGAGACCTCGCCATTAGGAGCCTGCAATGACGATATTCTGGAGGCCGGGATCCTGTCAATTGCCAGGCTGGGCCCGGCAACCCATCCTGCACACTCGCCGCCCCCACCCCACAGAAAACGGCGCCCATTCACACCAGGAGACTTAATAGAAAATGTGGTGTGTGTGTATGCACTTGCTTTCAAATGTAGTGTATTATGATAATTTATTTCATGAGAATGATTACAGAGTGTACGTTAGTTCACATGATTTGTTGTATATTTTGTAGGCTGTTGCGAGGCCTATAATAACCCTACAGAGGTTGATAAGTTCAACACCTAAACCTTGGTTACTGATTATGCAAGGAAGGATTCTTGAAATAATTCATTTGCGTTATTGATAGTGTCTTGATAACAAAACAAATAGAATCTGCAAGGAAAATACCGTACTAAATCCATCTTGAGGTGATTTCGAGGCTTAGTGTCCCCGCGGCCCGCTCCTCGACCAGGCCTTCACCCCCCAGGAAGCAGCCCGTGACAGCTGACTAACTCCCAGGTACCTATTTACTGCTAGGTAACAGGGGCATAGGGTGAAAGAAACTCTGCCCATTGTTTCTCGCCGGCGCCCGGAATCGAACCCAGGACCACAGGATCACGCATTCAGTGTTCTGTCCGCTCAGCCACCGGCTCCCCTATAGTAAAATCTTTAAAACTATATCCATGAATATGAGAATAGCATTTTTATTTTATCAATAAATCACCTTTCACATTTTTTGCTTAGAACAGAGGAGACTACAGTAGGCCTATTGGCCAATGTGAATCAGTTACTATTTATATCCTACCACAGGCACTCAATATTATCCTGACATTGCCTCTTTTCTCCTGCGCTATGCCTCACCATTCTACAAAAATGCAACACGGTGAAATGACAATGAATTAATTCAATATACACCGATATATTAATGTAATACAAAACTGGTATTAAATTTCAGAATTAATTTTGTTACAGTATTACAGAGTTGTTGGAATGCCTTTATGAATATAATTCCGTTTTAGCTTCAGATAAATTGTTCTATATTTTGTCATAAGAAAATATTATCTAGTATGTTAAATGCACTTTTTCACACTATGTTTGAGCGCAAAATTAGAGCATAAAGTCCTTAATCACGTCATTGATGGCCATACTGGTGAGCTGTTCAACAGGACAATAACACTTGTGATCTGTGGGGTGAACACATCTCTGGAGCACCTGCAACGCTACGCTCGCTGGGAAAATATTTTATCCTGGAGCAGAATGGAGATGACGATGTATTATGAAGACATATCACAGGTCCTGGGGCCAGATTTTCGAAGCGGTTACGCAAGCACTTACGAACGTGTATAATCTTTCCGCAATCTTTGACGGCTTTGGTTATATTTTTTAAGAGTTTATAAGCATGAAAACGTGTCAATCAACTGATGTTGTTGTTATAAACAGCCTTCTGGTGCTCCGGAGCTCATTAACTGTTTAATAATTGTAAACAAAGCCGCCAAAGATTGAGAAAAGATGTACAGGTTCGTAAGTCCTAGCGTAACTGCTTCGTGAATCTGCCCCTTGGTCTCTGAATCCAGCCAGTTATCCAAGTTTACCACAATGTACACAATCCAAAGTACTAACCTTAGCAGAAACGTATGAACCCGAGCAACCCACCTAGCCTAATGGGCAGATGCATCGAAAACTTAGATATTTGAGAGACGCTGCTTTTCATAGTACTTTGTAAATTGAACGTTGGGGGCCTAGAGCGTACAAAATAAGACGTACTAGTTTAGAGTACGGGATATTCAGAGTACAGGGAGCCGGTCGGCCGAGCGGACAGCACGCTGGGCACGTGATCCTGTGGTCCCGGGTTCGATCCCGGGCGCCGGCGAGAAACAATGGGCAGAGTTTCTTTCACCCTATGCCCCTGTTACCTAGCAGTGAAATAGGTACCTTGGTGTTAGTCAGCTGTCACGGGCTGCTTCCTGGGGGGTGGAGGCCTGGTCGAGGACCGGGCCGCGGGGACACTAAAGCCCCGAAATCATCTCAAGATAACATCAAGATAACTCAAGATTCCAGCACATTGGATTACGGAAAACATTAAAATGAAATTATATTTTGTTGATACAAATTTGTTGGTACAGTAAATCACTTTTTAATGAATTCTTCGCGTATTTGAGAAATTTCATAAAACGAGACATATTATGCAGTTAATGTTAAAATAAAACATAGTTGTAAATTTAAACAGAGCACATTGAGGAAAAGTTGTGATATTTTCGTGTCATTATGTCTTCCATCTTAGGAAAAAATATTTATATTATATATATATATATATATATATATAATATATATATATATATATATATATATATATATATATATATATATATATATATATATATATATATATATAAGTTTGTGAGGGTACCACCTCTGGTGCCAATGTGGGGACCCATAGCCTCGGAGAAGAAAATAAAAAGTATTCAGAGGAGACCTTGTGGCTTCTCACTGAACACTAATATTATCTTCTCCTACCACCCCCATTCTTTTGTATGTACACATATATATTTACTTTATTTGAACTTATATATATATATATATATATATATATATATATATATATATATATATATATATATATATATATATATATATATACATATTTGCCAGCAATGATTTTTGTTTTCTAGTTTCCAGAAGTGATTTATATATTTGAGATGCTTTATTGATCCTAAAGGATAAAGTCGAATAGTAGCTCTACACAGACTTTACCTTCATTTCTAGATGCTAAAATGATATCTACATATCATTAGGTTAGGTTAGATTAGATAAAGTTAGGTTAACTTACATTACCTAAAAATTACGTTGGGGTAGATTAGGATAGGTTATGTTAGGTTTAGGTTGGGCTAGGCCAGATTAGGCTAGGTTGGGCTAGGCTAGGTACAACAAAAGTCCGTTGAAAACCGTCTGTACAAAGAAATGACCCGAATACAGAATTAGGACCGTGCAAGAAGCGCTTCTTGCATACCTAAAACTTGCGTCCTAAAGTAACTTGAATTCATATCACTGCCACCAACACAAATGTCATTTTCATCTAATTTTGGATGCACCATCAACATTATTATTATATAAGCCAATGTTTAAAATAACCAAGACTGTAATCCGAATGCTAACATATTCAGTTATTTGTTAGAATGTTCATGTACGTAGTCCATATATCTTCTACAAACTCTCAATAATTCAGATACATGGACGTAGACTGCCCGTCTCATAATACAATATTGACGATACAATAGCACAAATTAGATTCGAAGGACATGATACAAGTATGATCATAATGAATCATAATGAGGTCTGAGGTGCCCAGGTGCGCAGTGCCAGCTGATTGGCTACTTACCTGGCCTAAGTGGCACAATGCCTCAGCTGCTGGACAAATCTGGCTCGCACATTGTGATATTTTTCCCTACTTCTTCCTAGCTAAATTACCGCTCAAGGCTGGGACTCGTATAATGAGGTAAATAATTGAATGTTTTCTACATTCCAGCTGGGATTGATGCAGCGTACATGTAGCAGGTAAAACGCTGTACTAATTACTGAACTAAATTTACAGTTTGCGAATTTTCTGTCTGGGGAATTCAGCGAACGCAGCAGAATGAAATAAGTTTGAGTGTTGGTATAGTGCGCTTAATATACCCTCACGTCAGCAGTAGCGCGTTTAATATACCCTCACGTCAGCAGTAGCTCGTTTAATATACCCTCACGTAGCAGTAGCTCGTTTAATATACCCTCACGTCAGCAGTAGCGCGCTTAATATACCCTCACGTCAGCAGTAGTGCGCTTAATATACCCTCACGTCAGCAGTAGCGCCTTTAATATACCCTCACGTCAGCAGTAGCGCGTTTAATATACCCTCACGTAGCAGTAGCTCGTTTAATATACCCTCACGTAGCAGTAGCTCGTTTAATATGCCCTCACGTCAGCAGTAGCGCGCTTAATATACCCTCACGTCAGCAGTAGTGCGTTTAATATATCCTCACGTCAGCAGTAGTGCGTTTAATATACCCTCACGTCAGCAGTAGCGCGTTTAATATACCCTCACGTCAGCAGTAGTGCGTTTAATATACCCTCACGTCAGCAGTAGTGCGTTTAATATACCCTCACGTCAGCAGTAGTGCGTTTAATATACCCCTCACGTCAGCAGTAGCGCGTTTAATATACCCTCACGTCAGCAGTAGTGCGCTTAATATACCCTCACGTCAGCAGTAGTGCGTTTAATATACCCTCACGTCAGCAGTAGCGCGTTTAATATACCCTCACGTCAGCAGTAGCACGTTTAATATACCCTCACGTCAGCAGTAGCGCGTTTAATATACCCTCACGTCAGCAGTAGCGCCTTTAATATACCCTCACGTCAGCAGTAGCGCGTTTAATATACCCTCACGTCAGCAGTAGTGCGTTTAATATACCCTCACGTCAGCAGTAGCGCGTTTAATATACCCTCACGTCAGCAGTAGCTCGTTTAATATACCCTCACGTCAGCAGTAGCTCGTTTAATATACCCTCACGTCAGCAGTAGCGCGTTTAATATACACTCACGTCAGCAGTAGTGCGTTTAATATACCCTCACGTCAGCAGTAGTGCGTTTAATATACCCTCACGTCAGCAGTAGCGCGTTTAATATACCCTCACGTCAGCAGTAGTGCGTTTAATATACCCTCACGTCAGCAGTAGTGCGTTTAATATACCCTCACGTCAGCAGTAGCGCGTTTAATATACCCTCACGTCAGCAGTAGCGCGTTTAATATACCCTCACGTCAGCAGTAGTGCGTTTAATATACCCTCACGTCAGCAGTAGTGCGTTTAATATACCCTCACGTCAGCAGTAGCGCGTTTAATATACCCTCACGTCAGCAGTAGCGCGTTTAATATACCCTCACGTCAGCAGTAGCGCGTTTAATATACCCTCACGTCAGCAGTAGCTCGTTTAATATACCCTCACGTCAGCAGTAGCGCGGTTTTACTCCAATGAACAGTGCTATAAATGTGCGTATAGGTATACAAATATTTTGCATAGTGTATTCGGAGTCCGCGGATATACATTGAGTTACGTATAGTTCAGGACCCAGATTCACAAAGCACTTACGCGAGTACTTGCGAACGTGTACATCTTTCCTCAATCTTTGACGGCTTTGGTTACATTTATTAAACAGTTTACAAGCATGAAAACTTCCCAATTAACTGTTGTTATTGTTATAAACAGCCTCCTGGTGCTTCGGAGCTCATTAACTGTTTAATAATTGTAAACAAAGCCGCCAAAGATTGAGAAAAGATGTACAGGTTCGTAAGTCCTTGCGTAACTGCTTCGTGAATCTGCCCCTTGGTCTCTGAATCCAGCCACTGGATTCCGCGGACCACGATTTTGAAGAACAGAACAAGAAAAACAATATAATACAACTTCTCTATAGTTGTATAATTATTTTGTTATAATTATGTAAATTGGAAGGGAGTACCACCTCTAGCTGGAAGAAGGGGGACCCATAGCCTCGGAGGAAACCACACATAACGCATTAGAGGGAATGTTTAGATCCCCTCCAATACAGTTTGTGTGTGCTTTTCTCAGCACACAGAAATTACAAAATGCAGCACACAAATTATGTAAATTTGTTTTTATTTTACAGCTCCCTTACATTTTATGATATATTTAGATATATAATAAGTGTCAAGTGTCGATTCTTTGAAAACAGTTTGTTGAAGGAAATAAAACTTGATATGGAAGTGTTTCCACATATAGTTATGTACACTAATAGGCTGCGTTTTGTACGTTATGGTAACCAACGTGTCAAATGCAGCCTATTGGGAAAAGTATTGACTCACAAATTGCTACATTTTCTGTGCATCGGACTCAGTAGTTTAGATGAATTGTTTAGGCTCCAACGTTTATGGATAGGCCAAAAGGCTGGATTTTATAGAGTGGCTGATTGGTCTAATACAATTGATCAATATTGATTAATATATAAATTAATACAGATTCTTATTGGTATTGTTTTAGTTTGTATCTATATAAAGCTGAGGTTCTATCACGTCGTCCAATATTTCCTTGGTATTTATGAAAACACTAAATGCCTTTTCCTTGCCAAATTCTCTCTCGTTCATATATATAGTTCCTCCATTTTCTTGAGTTAATGTTTATAAAAAGCTAAATACACGCGCCAAGAAACGCTGAATGAAAATTTGTGTCATATTAATGTGTTTACAGGAATCACCAGATGCAATTGATGGGGAACTTGTGCAATATTACATATTATCGACTTGCAGAAAACATGACTACGCAGTCGACCGTCTTATAAAATTGACAGTTAATTTACATAAATAAATAAATATATATGTAGGTAGGTGGTAGGTATAGGTGGTAGAAGATACTATTAGTGTTCAGTGAGAAACCACAAGGTCTTCTCTGAATACTTTTTATTTTCTTCTCCGAGGCTATGGGTCCCCACATTGGCACCAGAGGTGGTACCCTCACAAACTTCTTTATATATATATATATATATATAACATAAATAATATAACTTTTTAATGGTAACTAAACTTAATATTTGTTTATTTTTGCACTAGTTGCCTATTCAGGACTAAAATATACTTTCTTGTTGGTTGGCAAACTAGTGTGGATGGCCTTAGTAACTATACCCAGAGAAATTAACTATAGTTAATTAAGCTAAATTTTAAATCTAACCATCCCTGAAGAAAAAGCTGAGGCTTCACGCAATGGCTAACCCGAGATTATGTGACTTTTATGAGTTACATGTTTTTTTTTCGACGAAATGAGTAAAAGAATTAAAGAAACACCAATTATAATACGAGGCGTCTCAGCGCTGTATGTCGAGGAAGGGTTGGAGAACGCGTGCACAATTCTGAGACAAGTTACAATATGCGCTTTGTTATTATTTCGACATGAAACAAATTATTTGTTACATAATTATATCTGGGGGACTCATTAACCTAATTGGATTGTTATACAAATAGAGACTTATTGTAGGTTTGGATGTATTTAATTGTTCATCCTCACACTCAACACTGAAACTAACAAGCAACATAGTATCCAACTATAATTTGCAACGGCTATATACTGACCTCAGGTAATTCTGTAGCGTCTGCACTATATTGCACAACCCATGAATATTGTAGTGCAACATTTCCAGCAATGTTCAATCATGTCATTGTCGAAAAATCACACGTGGTGTACGAACAAGCAATATATATCGTACGTAGATATGGTTGATACGCGGGCCTGTGGGCCGCTCCAAGTAAGCAACAGCCTCTTGGTCCAAGCTCTCACAAGTCAACCCGTTCTCGCAAATTTAATAAGTCAATATTGACTTATTAGTTGCGTGCATAGGTGACATACTAAACATAATAGTTTCCCTTGAAAAGCTTCATAGAAAACACCGACCTTACCTAACCTACTTAGTATGTTAAAATAAGCATCTTATAGCTTCGTAATTACAATTGTTACTTAACCTATTATAGGTATAGGTTAGGTAATAATTGTAATTACGAAGCAATAAGATGCTTATCTTAACATACTAAGTAGGTTAGGTAAGGTCGGTGTTTTCTATGAAGCTTTTCAAGGGAAACTATTATGTTAAGTATGTCACCTATGCACATATTTAATAAGTCAATATTGACTTATTAAATTTGCGAGAACGGGTTGCACAAGTCAAGCCTAGCCTCGGGCCGGGCTTGGGGAGTAGAAGATCTCCCAGAACTCCCCATCAAGCAGGTAGAGAAACAGTACTAATTTTAATAACTTGTGAAGTTCTCACGTCATTAGTGATCAGAAACAGCGCTGCCAGACACACTCACCGGGGTACGATAATTTGAGCCAGCCCGGAGACGATAATATACATGCCCGCCATATTTGCCAACGAGGTGTGCGGAATATCTTATACATAACGATTTTAACGATTGAATGCAAATAGTCTCGACCAACCGACATTTTATTACCCGTTATTCTACCGGCATTTTCTTTCAGATTTAATAATAATGGATCTGATTTAATAAATGTTTTATTAAAGTTAGTGGCAATGGTAGGGGGGGGGGCCTTGAGCCATGGCTAATATAAAGGTAATATTGATTATATTTGACTTACTAGAATTGTTGTTCCCTATATCATAATAAAACTACTACTACAAATAATACCGTTGATGCTACTACTACAATTACTAATTAATAAAATGTTTACTACTGTATTACTACTGATAATCTTAATAATAGAAATAAAATTATCAAAGGTAATCATGCTGTGAAAGAAAACGGAAGGTAGGTGCGGGGATACTAAAGCAGAAGCCCCTTGGTCGGCTGGCGGGGAGTGTTCCGTGTTTATAAATTCTCGTTAGATATGCAGCCATTCGTTAACAGTTTATTACAACTTGGCAACCTTCGAGCTGTTTATATGACGCGAGAGAAGTAAAGATGAAGGGAACGGAGGAGGAGGAGGGGAGGGGAAGGGGGTGATAGTTTCGCAAGGTTAAAGAGTATCTCTCTCTCTCTCTCTCTCTCTCTCTCTCTCTCTCTCTCTCTCTCTCTCTCTCTCTCTCTCTCTCTCTCTCTCTCTCTCTCTCTCTCTCTCTCTCTCTCTCTCTCTCTCTCTCTCTCTCTCTCTCTCTCTCTCTCTCTCTCTCTCTCTCTCTCTCTCTCTCTCAACAGGAAAAGAGACCCATAAACAGACAGTTTACGAGGGAGACGCCATAAAAAATATAAAATAATATCCCCTTCGTTTGAGAATGTACCAAATAAAACTCTTGTTTAAAAAATCTGAAGTGAGGAGCGATATTCTGGGAAAGCTCCGAATTAATTTAAGAAAGAAAATTCTCACCGTTTTTGGCAAAAATAAGTTGTGATATTGAAGGAATATCTCGACCAGTATATATGAGGCACATAGGCGGTGCGGTGGGAGAGATAGACTTCACCACGCTGTAGGAGAAAAGGAATACGGTGGAGCGGACGCGGGACATGATAGCGACATGCAAGATTCGAACGGGGAATTGACAGTCATGACAGAAGCAATAATGTTGCAGAAAGATCAGGAAGAACTTCAGCAAAGTAAGAGTTGCCAGTAAGTGGAGTGGTTAGACATACAGGTTGTTGAAGGCAATTCGATGTACCATTATAAATATATATGTATTAAGAATTATGTGAGAGCTGTAGTGAACTAAGAATGCTCAGGAGGAACAGGAGCTGACGCTCGACCTTGCAAGCACATCTAGGTCAGTACACATACAAGCGGACACAGACGGGCTTGGGGGGGGGGTGGAGAGGGCCGGACACAGACGGGCTGGGGGGGGGAGAGGGCCGGACACAGACGGGCTGGGGGGGGGGGGAGGAGGGCCGGACACAGACGGGCTGGGGGGGGGGTGGAGAGGGCCGGACACAGACGGGCTGGGGGGGGGGGGAGGGCCGGACACAGACGGGCTGAGGGGGGTGGGGGGAGGGCCGGACACAGACGGGCTGAGGGGGGTGGGGGGAGAGCCGGACACAGACGGGCTGGTGGGGGGTGGGGGGAGGGCCGGACACAGACGGGCTGGGGGGGGGGAGAGGGCCGGACACAGACGGGCTGGGGGGGGGAGAGGGCCGGACACAGACGGGCTGGGGGGGGAGAGGGCCGGACACAGACGGGCTGGGGGGGGAGAGGGCCGGACACAGACGGGCTGGGGGGGGGAGGAAGGCCGGACACAGACGGGCTGGGGGGGGGGGAGAGGGCCGGACACAGACGGGCTGGGGGGGAGAGGGCCGGACACAGACGGGCTGGGGGGGAGAGGGCCGGACACAGACGGGCTGGGGGGGGAGAGGGCCGGACACAGACGGGCTGGGGGGGGGAGAGGGCCGGACACAGACGGGCTGGGGGGGAGAGGGCCGGACACAGACTGGCTGGGGGGGGGGAAGAGGGCCGGACACAGACGGGCTTGGGGGGGGGTGGAGAGGGCCGGACACAGACGGGCTGGGGGGGGGGAGAGGGCCGGACACAGACGGGCTGGGGGGGGAGAGGGCCGGACACAGACGGGCTGGGGGGGGGGAGAGGGCCGGACACAGACGGGCTGGGGGGGGGGAGAGGGCCGGACACAGACGGGCTGGGGGGGGAGAGGGCCGGACACAGACGGGCTGGGGGGGAGAGGGCCGGACACAGACGGGCTGGGGGGGTGGAGAGGGCCGGACACAGACGGGCTGGGGGGGGAGAGGGCCGGACACAGACGGGCTGGGGGGGGAGAGGGCCGGACACAGACGGGCTGGGGGGGGGGAGAGGGCCGGACACAGACGGGCTGGGGGGGAGAGGGCCGGACACAGACGGGCTGGGGGGGGGAGGGCCGGACACAGACGGGCTGGGGGGGTGGAGAGGGCCGGACACAGACAGGCTGGGGGGGGGAGAGGGCCGGACACAGACGGGCTGGGGGGGGGAGAGGGCCGGACACAGACGGGCTGGGGGGGGAGAGGGCCGGACACAGACGGGCTGGGGGGGAGAGGGCCGGACACAGACGGGCTGGGGGGGGGAGAGGGCCGGACACAGACGGGCTGGGGGGGGAGAGGGCCGGATACAGACGGGCTGGGGGGGGAGAGGGCCGGACACAGACGGGCTGGGGGGGGAGAGGGCCGGACACTGACGGGCTGGGGGGGGGAGAGGGCCGGACACAGACGGGCTGGGGGGGGAGAGGGCCGGACACAGACGGGCTGGGGGGGGGGAGAGGGCCGGACACAGACGGGCTGGGGGAGGGAGAGGGCCGGACACAGACGGGCTGAGGGGGGTGGGAGAGGGCCGGACACAGACGGGCTGAGGGGGGGGGAGAGGGCCGGACACAGACGGGCTGAGGGGGGGAGAGGGCCGGACACAGACGGGCTGGTGGGGGGTGGGGGGAGGGCCGGACACAGACGGGCTGGGGGGGGGAGAGGGCCGGACACAGACGGGCTGGGGGGGGAGAGGGCCGGACACAGACGGGCTGGGGGGGGAGAGGGCCGGACACAGACGGGCTGGGGGGGGAGAGGGCCGGACACAGACGGGCTGGGGGGGGGGAGGAAGGCCGGACACAGACGGGCTGGGGGGGGGAGAGGGCCGGACACAGACGGGCTGGGGGGGAGAGGGCCGGACACAGACGGGCTGGGGGGGAGAGGGCCGGACACAGACGGGCTGGGGGGGGAGAGGGCCGGACACAGACGGGCTGGGGGGGGGAGAGGGCCGGACACAGACGGGCTGGGGGGGAGAGGGCCGGACACAGACTGGCTGGGGGGGGAAGAGGGCCGGACACAGACGGGCTTGGGGGGGGGGTGGAGAGGGCCGGACACAGACGGGCTGGGGGGGGAGAGGGCCGGACACAGACGGGCTGGGGGGGGAGAGGGCCGGACACAGACGGGCTGGGGGGGGAGAGGGCCGGACACAGACGGGCTGGGGGGGGGAGAGGGCCGGACACAGACGGGCTGGGGGGGGGAGAGGGCCGGACACAGACGGGCTGGGGGGGGGGAGAGGGCCGGACACAGACGGGCTGGGGGGGTGGAGAGGGCCGGACACAGACGGGCTGGGGGGGGGAGAGGGCCGGACACAGACGGGCTGGGGGGGGAGAGGGCCGGACACAGACGGGCTGGGGGGGAGAGGGCCGGACACAGACGGGCTGGGGGGGGAGGGCCGGACACAGACGGGCTGGGGGGTGGAGAGGGCCGGACACAGACAGGCTGGGGGGGGGAGAGGGCCGGACACAGACGGGCTGGGGGGGGAGAGGGCCGGACACAGACGGGCTGGGGGGGGGAGAGGGCCGGACACAGACGGGCTGGGGGGGAGAGGGCCGGACACAGACGGGCTGGGGGGGGAGAGGGCCGGACACAGACGGGCTGGGGGGGAGAGGGCCGGATACAGACGGGCTGGGGGGGGGGAGAGGGCCGGACACAGACGGGCTGGGGGGGGAGAGGGCCGGACACTGACGGGCTGGGGGGGGAGAGGGCCGGACACAGACGGGCTGGGGGGGGAGAGGGCCGGACACAGACGGGCTGGGGGGGGGAGAGGGCCGGACACAGACGGGCTGGGGGAGGGAGAGGGCCGGACACAGACGGGCTGAGGGGGGGGGAGAGGGCCGGACACAGACGGGCTGAGGGGGGGGGAGAGGGCCGGACACAGACGGGCTGAGGGGGGGGAGAGGGCCGGACACAGACGGGCTGGGGGGGGAGAGGGCCGGACACAGACGGGCTGGGGGGGAGAGGGCCGGACACAGACGGGCTGGGGGGGGGGAGAGGGCCGGACACAGACGGGCTGGGGGGGGGAGAGGGCCGGACACAGACGGGCTGGGGGGGGGGAGAGGGCCGGACACAGACGGGCTGGGGGGGGGAGAGGGCCGGACACAGACGGGCTGGGGGGGGGGAGAGGGCCGGACACAGACGGGCTGAGGGGGGGGAGAGGGCCGGACACAGACGGGCTGGGGGGGGGGAAAGGGCCGGACACAGACGGGCTGAGGGGGGGGAGAGGGCCGGACACAGACGGGCTGAGGGGGGGAGAGGGCCGGACACAGACGGGCTGAGGGGGGGGGAGAGGGCCGGACACAGACGGGCTGGGGGGGGGGAGGGCCGGACACAGACGGGCTGAGGGGGGGGGAGAGGGCCGGACACAGACGGGCTGAGGGGGGGAGAGGGCCGGACACAGACGGGCTGAGGGGGGGAGAGGGCCGGACACAGACGGGCTGAGGGGGGGGAGAGGGCCGGACACAGACGGGCTGAGGGGGGGGAGAGGGCCGGACACAGACGGGCTGAGGGGGGGGGAGAGGGCCGGACACAGACGGGCTGAGGGGGGGGGGAGAGGGCCGGACACAGACGGGCTGGGGGGGGGAGAGGGCCGGACACAGACGGGCTGGGGGGGGGAGAGGGCCGGACACAGACGGGCTGGGGGGGGAGAGGGCCGGACACAGACGGGCTGGGGGGGGGGAGAGGGCCGGACACAGACTGGCTGGGGGGGGAGAGGGCCGGACACAGACGGGCTGGGGGGGAGAGGGCCGGACACAGACTGGCTGGGGGGGAGAGAGGGCCGGACACAGACGGGCTGGGGGGGGGAGAGGGCCGGACACAGACGGGCTGGGGGGGGGGAGAGGGCCGGACACAGACGGGCTGGGGGGGGGAAGGGCCGGACACAGACGGGCTGGGGGGGGAGAGGGCCGGACACAGACGGGCTGGGGGGGGGAGAGGGCCGGACACAGACGGGCTGGGGGGGGGAGAGGGCCGGACACAGACGGGCTGGGGGGGGGAGAGGGCCGGACACAGACGGGCTGGGGGGGGAGAGAGCCGGACACAGACGGGCTGGGGGGGGGGGAGGGCCGGACACAGACGGGCTGGGGGGGGAGAGGGCCGGACACAGACGGGCTGGGGGGGGGGTGGAGAGGGCCGGACACAGACGGGCTGGGGGGGGTGGAGAGGGCCGGACACAGACGGGCTGGGGGGGGGGTGGAGAGGGCCGGACACAGACGGGCTATCGGACACAGACGGGCTGGGGGGGGGGAGGAAGGCCGGACACAAGAACCTGATACGCAATCGAAGGTTTCGAGAAGTAGTAAGTGATTGTTATTGCCACTCAATACTAGGCAGGCACGCACTCACACGCACATGCACGCACTCATGCACATGCACGCACTCACAAGCACGCTGGCATACACTCATTAAATAGGTATCTTGGAGTTAGACAACTGTAGTAGTTTGCATCCTGAGACTGCTCAGTGGTTGACGTGTGGTAGAATAAATAGCTAGAGAATCAATGCTTTACACTATTGGCGACTTGAAAGGCGGGGTTCAAGAGCTAGGAGCTGGCTCTGCACGTACAGATAGGTAAATACACACAGACCCACACCTACACTTCTACCTTACAACCTCCATCTACTCCTCAACTCCCGTAGCAATCCTCTTAAATACACACTACCTGTGAACTCCCTAATACACACTACCTCTGAACAAATCCACAAGGGCCGTATTAAGGCAGTCGACTAAGGCAGTCGATTAAGGCAGCGTCTGGGATGCTCTCGGACGCAGGTTCGAATCCCCATCACGGCCCTTGTGGGTTTGTTCGAGAGGATGAAAAGGCGGGAAAGGATCAGAATCAACACCGTAGAACAAGAGGACGTTAATGGAAGCTGTAGAGACACAGATGAGGTGCCAGAAGTTTAAAAGTGGGTATAACAGGACACTATGCATTACGGGCTATTCATGCCCGTGCCGCCACCTCTTGGCTGGCTTAATCTTCATCAATGAATCGAGAACATGCAGGTTAAGAGTTGGAGAGGTGGGGTCCAAGGGCTGAGTCTCAATCCTTCAGGCATAAACTGGTCAGAATAGATAACACAGGAATATTACCACACTATTCTCGTATACATCTAGCCATCCCTTATCCCCAGTTATCCAAACAAGGGGCAGAGGGGGACTCCGCCCCCCGCTCATCCGGTGGGTCCTTCTCAGCAATCACCCGAGACAATACACCCGTTGCAAGACGCTGTAGCTATGAAGGACAGACACAAGCAGCTCATTCCTTGCACAGATGAGTACACATACTAGATCTGATGGGAGCGTGCGTACTCATCTCCTCATCATCATCATCCTGTTGCTCGTCCTCGTCAGTAGGGGGTTGGGGGGACGTGCGGCCAGCTCATCAAGGCTGACAACCAACCAACTATTCCCTGCGTCAGGCAGGTTGACCGCCAATAACCACACTTCAAACAGGGGCTCTGAATACCAGACGAGGACCCTCCCATATTACACATGGCCGCTCCGGCCTGCATGCATTTTAATCACAGGGAGATATCCTCGGCTCCAATACGGACTCTGATATCATATTTTATATCAGAAAACGTCAACTAAGTGTTTACAGCTAGCTCTCTCTCTCTCTCTCTCTCTCTCTCTCTCTCTCTCTCTCTCTCTCTCTCTCTCTCTCTCTCT
>NC_091159.1:14901605-14919105 GCF_040958095.1 Procambarus clarkii | reverse complement strand
TGTGATGGTGATGAGGTTGATGAGTCTGGTATTGGTTGATAGTGTGATGAATGTGGTGGCCTCCCGCTCTCGGAAGATACGCCCGGGGAGAACCAGTGATAGCGGGTCAATATATCCATGACCCATCGTGTTAGTGATAGCTTGACAGACCTGCCTCCCCGCTATCTTAGTTCCTGGCACTACGGCTAATGTGCCCATCACGCTGCCCACCCCTCTTGGCCCTCTTGGCCTACCTGGCCCTCCTGGCCCTCCTGGCCCACTCTCCCTGGCCCTCCTGGGCCTGCTGACCTCTACCCAACCCTGGTAGTGAGAACCACTACCACTACCACCACCACTACCACCACTACCACCACTACTACCACTACCACCACTACCACCACTACCACCACTACTACCACTACCACCACTACCACCACTACCACCACTACCACCTATTTCCAGCTCACACACTGAGCTCAGTCTTCTTCATGCGCCCCCCACCTCCCCCTCCCTGTCTCATCCACCCACCCATCAAGCCCGTAACCCCCTCCCCCACCCCCCCCCCCCCCTCCTTGCACCGCCGCACCCTACTTCTCACTAGATTTGTCCACTTAGTTCATCACTCTCTCTTTTTCACCCACGCAGCCAACTCAGCCACCGTCAACCATGCAGTCAACTCATCCATCACCATTCACCCAGCCACCTCCCTCACCTCATTGCTTCACTCATAATCCTTCCCCAACCTCTCACACCCCCCCTACTTGTCCCACTACGACCCCACCACGTCCCACCACGACCCACCACGGTCCACCACGGTCCACCACGACCCACCACGACCCACCACGGCCCACCACGACTCACCACGACCCACCACGGCTCACCACGGCCCACCACGACCCACCACGGTCCACCACGGCCCACCACGACCCACCACGTCCCACCACGACCCACCACGGCTCACCACGGCCCACCACGACCCACCACGACCCACCACGACCCACCACGACCCACCACGACCCACCACGGCCCACCACGGTCCACCACGACCCACCACGACCCACCACGACCCACCACGACCCACCACGGCCCACCACGACCCACCACGACCCACCACGACCCACCACGACCCACCTGGCCACCCGGACGCAACACCCTGTAACTAGTGTTGACATGCGAGGCCACGTGCGGCGCTGTCCCTCAGGGCTGGACGTGCCCCCTTCCAGTGTTGTTGTGACGGCTGACTCTTGGTGTTGATGCGGCCGATGTTGTGGGGGTGTTGCGGGGGTGTTGTGGGGGTGTTGTGGGGGTGTTGCGGGGGTGTTGCGGGGGTGTTGCGGGGGTGTTGCGGGGTGCTGGGGGAGTGTTGTGGGGTGCTGGAGGGGTGTTGCGGGGGTGTTGTGGGAGTGTTGTGGGGTGCTGGAGGGGTGTTGCGGGGGTGTTGTGGGAGTGTTGTGGGGTGCTGGAGGGGTGTTGCGGGGTGCTGGGTGGGGTGTTGCGGGGGTGTTGCGGGGTGCTGGGGGGGTGTTGCGGGGTGCTGGGGGGGGGGTGTTGTCGGGGGGTGTCATGGGGAGAGGGTGTTGTGCGCATGGGTTGGTATGCGTGCAGCTGGAGACGGCGAAGACTCCCAAGTTGGCAAGCTTCGTGTGACTCTTAAACAAGCCGGCATGAGAGCCGGATGTAAGGTAGTGCGATCATTCCGACATCTACAGCATATCTGCTTCACCCAAATTTTTCCCAGTGATTACTGCCTGGTTCGTACCCAACATGGGAGGGTCAGGATGTAGATCAAATAGTGCCGTGTGACACTGTATCTACTTGACCCCCCTCGACTAACATTGGGTCGATTCGAGCACTTGGTCGACACAGGCACTGGTTTGACACAAACACTTGGTCGACACTGATACAAAGTTGTTTCTTTGTCTATTCGAAATTGGAGGGAGAGAATTCACTTGTTCTCTTGCATTGCTAGGAAATTATTAAGTTAACATATTTGGCTTCAGTCTTTGTAATATTAACAGATGTTGAATGTTAAGATATCCCCACTTACAGGTGTTGAATGTTAAATTATCCCCACTTACAGGTGTCGAATATTAAAATATCCCCACTTACAGGTGTTGAATGTTAAATTATCCCCACTTACAGGTGTTGAATGTTAAGATATCCCCACTTACAGGTGTTGAATATTAAAATATCCCCACTTACAGGTGTTGAATGTTAAATTATCCCCACTTACAGGTGTTGAATGTTAAATTATCCCCACTTACAGGTGTTAAATATTAAAATATCCCCATTTTCCTCCATCAACTCTTCTCTACATGCATTCTCATATACAACTACTCTTTCCTTTCTCCATCTATTCTGTCCATCAACTTCCTTCTCTATCCTGTATCCCTATATGCTCTCGACGCTCCATCACCTCCATCTCTGCTCTCCCTCTGCTTTGGAGTTCTCAAACCAGAACTTCCCATTTTCTTTACAAGACCTGTCGATAGTTGAAGTGTTATGGTCGCCGGACCTGAGGCCAAAATGCGTGCAAAATGCGTGCAATAATTGGGTGTAATTCGGGGTGATAAGAGCGTGGAAAATGTTGTGGTCATGCAATGGGAACTTGAGTCAGGTTGTTAAGTGTACCACCTCTAGTTTGGTAGTTTGCAGGGGGGGGGGGAATGATAAAATGGGGGGACTATTGAGTTATGATTGCAAGCATGGAGAGGGGGTGGGGGGGGTGGATGCAGGATAGATAGCCTATTGCAAAAAGAGCCCCCCCCCTATTTCCCCCCCCCCCATTACCCCCTATTTACCCCCCCCCTGTTTCCATAATGGTGGTGTCGGTCAAATAATATTACACGCTCTCCTTGGCTTTAATTACATTGTAGCATAATTATAATTACTCTGAAGCATAATTACATTTAAACGTGAATATCTTCATTAACGACTCCCATTTGGTGTAATTATTGCATGAATTCCATTTGCTACCTACACACTTCACCTGGGGGGAGGAGGGGGGGGGGTGATGGGGCAGGGGGGTTGATGGGGGAGGGGGGGGGGGTTGATGGGGGAGGGGGGGGGGGTTGGTGAGGGGGGTGAGGGGTGGGGGTAGGAGGGGGAAGGACGAAGCTGTGAAAAGTATATTGCTTGGTCGCCCAGTTGGACCTGGTCGAAGCTGGTGGGCAGTTGGACCTGGTCGAAGCTGGTGGACAGTTGAACCTGGTCGAAGCTGGTGGACAGTTGGACCTGGTCGAAGCTGGTCGACAGTTGGAACTGGTTGAACCTGGTCGACAGTTGGACCTGGTCGAAGCTGGTCGACAGTTGGAACTGGTTGAACCTGGTCGACAGTTGGACCTGGTCGAACCTGGTGAACCAGTTAGACCTGGTCGATCTGGACGGTCGCTTTACCCGAACGCCGAATCACAGAATAATTGACTGATATTCCTTAACCGCTAAACCGAATCGAATTCCATTTGAAGCTTGGTGGAGCCAAGACGGTTCAACCCTCCTTGTAATGAGAGGAGAGCATTCTTGGTCACGGGCTTGTGAATACCTGTGTTGTAAGACAAACTGCCGGGCTGTCTACTTGTTGGCTGACTTAAAGGGTCCTCACGGCTGTAGCAGGATGGTAATTCTCTCTCTCTCTCTCTCTCTCTCTCTCTCTCTCTCTCTCTCTCTCTCTCTCTCTCTCTCTCTCTCTCTCTCTCTCTCTCTCTCTCTCTCTCTCTCTGTCTCTCTGTGTCTCTCTCTCTCTCTCTCTCTCTCTCTCTCTCTCTCTCTCTCTCTCTCTCTCTCTCTCTCTCTCTCTCTCTCTCTCTCTCTCTCTCTCTCTCTCTCTCTCTCAACATCAACACAAGAGAGGGAGATAGAGGTATGAAGGTTGTACAAATAGGTGGGAATATTGATACGTTCAGTTTGTGTATTAGAGGAATAGTGAGATAAAAGGATGGAGGGATAGAGAGGGAGGGAGGGAGAGGGAGGGTGGGAGAGTTGTGCTCGAGGGTGTTGCCTGCTGGTCGTTCCACATTTATGTATCAGTGACAGACTCTTCCAGATTGAAATTGAAATTGAAATTGAAGTAAGTTTATTGAGGTAAATCTTCCAGATGGGACAGGACTTTCATGTCCTGTCTAATATACCTATTCCTCTCTTCCCCCCCCCCTCCTACTTCTTTCCTTCCTCCTCATCCTCTTCTAATTCCTCCTTCTCCTCATACTCCTGCTCTCCTTCTTGCTATTCTTTTTTTACTTCTCTGCATTCGTTTGAATTTCTTTTCTATTTCTTATTCTCTATCTTATTCTTTTTATCATCCTTCACCTTCTCCTCTCGTCATAATATACTCTCCCTGTGATCTCTCCCAACGTCGTGAATCGTCTTGCATTTGCTTGGATTGATTTCAAACAGGCATTTCTCAAATCATTCATTTTGTCCAGGTTCATTTTACTGCATTCTGTTCTCCCACTCTGTCTTGATTATCATTACCTGTGCAACGACGGCAATCATTAGTATGGACACATTGATATGTACTCGAAACAGAATCTACGAAACAGTATGATACTGTTGATAGCATATCAACAGTATCCTATTGTTGATATCCAACAGTTGATATCCTATATCAACAGATAGGATATCAACAGTATCCTATAAACCTGAGTATCCTATTCACTTGTTGATTGATGGTTGAGAAGCGAGACCAATAGCTGAAGCTCAACATTTGGACGGCACGACTAGGAGAGCACCTGGCATAACATGAATATAGCAACATTGCAGAAGAGTGCATGCAATACGTGTTGTTGACTTGTTCCTGCCTCGTCTTGTTCCTCCCACGTGAGACAAGCAACACATCCACTACAGCCTGGCTGCTCCGGCATGTCCGTGTACCATTTACAGTGTGTAAATATCTTGACATTACCGATATTCGTGGTAAGAGTGTTAACATTTCCGACCTGATTCAAAATTAAACAAAAATTCCCACTAGTAATGGATGAAGATCAGTGATTAAAGCCGCGATAAGAACAGTAATTCCTGAAGTACGTCGATGTAAAATGAGTAATTAGTCGAACCCAGACAGGTGGGCCGTCAGTAGCATAAATGAAGGAGATTGATAGCCACGATGCTTATGATGACAGCTTCCCGGGGGTATTTTCTCTCGAGTCCTCCAGACCGAAGCGCTGAATTATTCACTGCCGACTTTTGCCGGCTTCTGAAATGTCAGGAGCTGTTGTGCGTGGTGGCGCCTCGCCCTGCTGGCTGGCTTAGCGCGTGGATTACCTGTACAGGATTTTCAGTGTTCCAGTATTCTATTGAAACCTTCCGTCGGTGTTGTGGTGTTGGGTTTGAGGCTTTCCAAGCTCCGGGGGGGTTATTAAAACCACCACAAGTGCTCACTGACTAACCTGCGATAATACATAGTCCTGGATTAAGGTAAACTCGGTGTATACATCTAAAAGCTGGGTATACATCAATTGGTGTATATTCACCCGCTGTTGTTCCAGAGATGCTTGATATATTTGCAGGCTGGAGGGAGCCGAGCGGACAGCACGCTGGACTTGTGATCCTGGGTTCGATCCCGGGCGCCGGCGAGAAACAATGGGCAGAGTTTCTTTCACCCTATGCCCCTGTTACCTAGCAGTAAAATAGGTACCTGGGTGTTAGTCAGCTGTCACGGGCTGCTTGTGGAGGCCTGGTCGAGGACCGGGCCGCGGGGACACTAAAAAGCCCCGAAATCATCTCAAGATAACCTTAAGAATCAAGAGTCTTGGGCCTCGTATACCCAGCTTCCCGGTGTATACACAATTAAAGTTTACTGTGTGTGTGACATTTAATAATTCTACTTTTGATGGGATTGTGTTTCAAGTTCCCAACACGTCTTGTCCTCCAGAGTGTTAGAGTCTCATTACGCTGGGCGGGGCCCTGACCTTCCCAGAGTCATGCTTGTGTTATGAGGTTGCTCGCTCCTCTTCCTTCCAGCGACACACTTTTTGCAGTGTGTTAGAAACCTATTGTCTGGGATATGTTGTCTGAGGCATGATGCAAGGGACATTATCTTGGACATATTGTATGGGATTCATTTGTTAGGGACATCATGTCTGTGGACGAAAGGTCTGTTACATATATTGTCTATACCATGTGCAGACGAGGAGTCACAATAACGTGGCTGAAGTATGTTGACCAGACCACACACTAGAAGGTGAAGGGACGATGACGTTTCGGTCCGTCCTGGACCATTCTTAAGTCGATTGTGAAACGTTGTCTATACTATATTTGTATTATTCTTCGCTTGGTGAACTACAGTAATCTGGGAGACAATTCCAACTCGGTGATTCGGTTTCGAATCTTCTAGAGACTTGAATTACTTCCCCGTCATTATGCCCCAACACTCCACGCTACCTTAACTGGCATTGAATAATCCAGCCCGTCCTCCTAGGATTTCTCAACCTCAAGAAACTGTCGGTTTGGTTAGGATACGTGCCCTTATCCTAACCAACCAGAGGACCCAAAACAGAAAACGGGGACAGTATGTCAATTTTGCGAGCTGCTGCCATTTGCTAGAACGACAATTTTTGTCCCTAGATGTAGAGTATACGTCAAAATGCGACGTTCAATTAGGAGGTCGGGTTGAAATGAACTATTTCAGGGATTCTAAACCGTTTTGAGATTGCAGACTCCATTAATGGATGACCCCAATATATGCTCATTGTACCATGATACCAACATGACCTCAGCAGAGGTCAATAGCTTGGTGTGACCTCTGAGGCTTTACTTGGAACTCAAAAGCTGAAAGAAAATAACAAGGTTTTTATCGTTTTATTAGAAAAAACAGCAAATCACAAACTCCCCCACGCGCTAGTTATGACTAGTGAGGCTTGTGCTCGCTAGTTATGACTAGTGAGGTTTGTGCTCGCTAGTTATGACTAGTGAGGTTTGTGCTCGCTAGTTATGACTAGTGAGGCTTGTGCTCGCTAGTTATGACTAGTGAGGTTTGTGCTCGCTAGTTATGACTAGTGAGGTTTGTGCTCGCTAGTTATGACTAGTGAGGCTTGTGCTCGCTAGTTATGACTATTGAGGTTTGTGCTCGCTAGTTATGACTAGTGAGGCTTGTGCTCGCTAGTTATGACTAGTGAGGCTTGTGCTCGCTAGTTATGACTAGTGAGGTTTGTGCTCGCTAGTTATGACTAGTGAGGTTTGTGCTCGCTAGTTATGACTAGTGAGGTTTGTGCTCGCTAGTTATGACTAGTGAGGCTTGTGCGCGCTAGTTATGACTAGTGAGGCTTGTGCTCGCTAGTTATGACTAGTGAGGCTTGTGCTCGCTAGTTATGACTAGTGAGGTTTGTGCTCGCTAGTTATGACTAGTGAGGCTTGTGCGCGCTAGTTATGACTAGTGAGGCTTGTGCTCGCTAGTTATGACTAGTGAGGTTTGTGCTCGCTAGTTATGACTAGTGAGGCTTGTGCTCGCTAGTTATGACTAGTGAGGCTTGTGCTCGCTAGTTATGACTAGTGAGGTTTGTGCTCGCTAGTTATGACTAGTGAGGCTTGTGCTCGCTAGTTATGACTAGTGAGGCTTGTGCTCGCTAGTTATGACTAGTGAGGTTTGTGCTCGCTAGTTATGACTAGTGAGGTTTGTGCTCGCTAGTTATGACTAGTGAGGTTTGTGCTCGCTAGTTATGACTAGTGAGGTTTGTGCTCGCTAGTTATGACTAGTGAGGCTTGTGCTCGCTAGTTATGACTAGTGAGGTTTGTGCTCGCTAGTTATGACTAGTGAGGCTTGTGCTCGCTAGTTATGACTAGTGAGTTTTGTGCACGCTAGTTATGACTAGTGAGGTTTGTGCGCGCTAGTTATGACTAGTGAGGTTTGTGCTCGCTAGTTATGACTAGTGAGGTTTGTGCTCGCTAGTTATGACTAGTGAGGTTTGTGCTCGCTAGTTATGACTAGTGAGGTTTGTGCTCGCTAGTTATGACTAGTGAGGTTTGTGCTCGCTAGTTATGACTAGTGAGGTTTGTGCTCGCTAGTTATGACTAGTGAGGTTTGTGCTCGCTAGTTATGACTAGTGAGGTTTGTGCTCGCTAGTTATGACTAGTGAGGCTTGTGCTCGCTAGTTATGACTAGTGAGGTTTGTGCGCGCTAGTTATGACTAGTGAGGCTTGTGCTCGCTAGTTATGACTAGTGAGGTTTGTGCTCGCTAGTTATGACTAGTGAGGTTTGTGCTCGCTAGTTATGACTAGTGAGGTTTGTGCTCGCTAGTTATGACTAGTGAGGTTTGTGCTCGCTAGTTATGACTAGTGAGGTTTGTGCCTGCTAGTTATGACTAGTGAGGTTTGTGCCTGCTAGTTATGACTAGTGAGGTTTGTGCTCGCTAGTTATGACTAGTGAGGTTTGTGCTCGCTAGTTATGACTAGTGAGTCTTGTGCTCGCTAGTTATGACTAGTGAGGTTTGTGCTCGCTAGTTATGACTAATGAGGTTTGTGCCTGCTAGTTATGACTAGTGAGGTTTGTGCTTGCTAGTTATGACTAGTGAGGCTTGTGCTCGCTAGTTATGACTAGTGAGGTTTGTGCTCGCTAGTTATGACTAGTGAGGTTTGTGCTCGCTAGTTATGACTAGTGAGGCTTGTGCTCGCTAGTTATGACTAGTGAGGTTTGTGCTCGCTAGTTATGACTAGTGAGGCTTGTGCTCGCTAGTTATGACTAGTGAGGTTTGTGCTCGCTAGTTATGACTAGTGAGGCTTGTGCTCGCTAGTTATGACTAGTGAGGCTTGTGCTCGCTAGTTATGACTAGTGAGGCTTGTGCTCGCTAGTTATGACTAGTGAGGTTTGTGCTGTTGTGTTTGTGTAATCCAAACATGGAACCACACTAATTCTTATTGATAACGGCGATAGTTAATTATACTCTCACGATAACTTGTTTAAATTGTTAAGAAATCATACCTAATAAACCATTATTAGGTATGGATACCCCTTGACTAGTAATCCGTCACTAGTAAATAACTTCCCTCAACAGATAATCTGAAAGCTGCTAATCACTACCCCTTGTTACCTAGCAGTAAAATAGGTACCTGGGTGTTAGTCAGCTGTCACGGGCTGCTTCCTGGGGGTGGAGGCCTGGTCGAGGACCGGGCCGCGGGGACACTAAAAAGCCCCGAAATCATCTCAAGATAACCTCAAGATAAAGTCGTGGTGAATAGCACTCACCTACTAACGATGATTAATCACTTACTTCCCTACCGTTAGGCACCCAATTATTTTCCCCCAAAAAACCACCCTCATCAACAACCAATTAAGCCATAGAAGGAGATGTGTTAATGAGTGATTGACGGTTGACTAACAACCAGGCATTGTTCATCCCCCCCCTAACGAACGATCGTTCCAACGACCTCCTGCTTTTAAGTATCCCGCTCTCCGGGATGTTGACAAAGGCCGTCACTAGCCGCTTGTGTGAGAGGCCTTGACTCCCAATTTGCTGGCTCCACTCTCCTATTTCATTTGTTAAGACATCAACTTCATTCTTGTAGTTACACGTCCCAATTTAGTCACATTACACCTCAAACACCCCCCTAATTTGGTCATCACATGCCCACATGAGCCTCACATAGTCCGGTTTAGTCGAAATAGGTGACCCATTTTCCCTACCCCAATTTAGTTATAACACTCCCCAATTTGGTCATCAGAAGTAGGCTTCCCGTCATCAGTATGTCGAGGTTCATTAGCTGCCTGATGCCATTATTAATTGGTTCATTAAAAGGCACGCTAAACTCATTACCGTCACTCTTAATTAGATTTCAGGTCATTAAAGAGAGCGAGTTGAACCTATTTCATTACTGCGTGTTGATTTATGGTCAGACCGTGTGTGTGTTGTGGTGGTGTTCTGTGGTAGGAAGAGTGTGGTGGTGTGGGGGTAGTGTGGTGGTGTGGGGGTGTGGGGGTAGTGGGGGGTGGTGTGGGGGGGTGGGGGTAGTGTGTGTGTTGTGGTGGTGTTCTGTGGTAGGAAGA
Organism: Procambarus clarkii; assembly: GCF_040958095.1. Lineage (NCBI taxonomy): Eukaryota > Metazoa > Arthropoda > Malacostraca > Decapoda > Cambaridae > Procambarus > Procambarus clarkii. The sequence continues at coordinate 14,909,153 of NC_091159.1, read as the reverse complement.
CTGTGGGGGTGTAGGGGTAGTGTGGTGGTGGTGGTGTGGGGGTTGTGTGGTGGTGTGGGTGGTGTGGGGGTAGTGTGGTGGTGGTGTGGGGGGTAGTGTGGGGGTGTGGGGGGTAGTGTGGGGGTGTGGTGGGTAGTGTGTGGTGGTGTGGGGGTAGTGTGGTGGTGTGGGGGGTAGTGTGGTGGTGTGGGGGGTAGTGTGGGGGTGTGGGGAGTAGTGTGTGGTGGTGTGGGGGTAGTGTGGGGTGTGGGGGTAGTGTGGGGGTGTGGGGGTAGTGTGGGGGTGTGGGGGTGTGGGGTGGTGTGGGGGGTAGTGTGGTGGTGTGGGGGGTAGTGTGGGGGCGTGGGGGGTAGTGTGTGGTGGTGTGGGGGTAGTGTGGGGGTGTGGGGGTAGTGTGGGGGTGTGGGGGGTAGTGTGGGGGTGTGGGGGGTAGTGTGGGGGTAGTGTGTGGTGGTGTGGGGGTTGTGTGGGGGTAGTGTGGGGGGTGTGGGGGTAGTGTGTAGTGGTGTGGGGGTAGTGTGTGGTGGTGTGGGGGTTGTGTGGGGGTGTGGGGGTAGTGTGGGGTGGTGTTGGGGTAGTGTGGGGGTGTGGGGGGTAGTGGGGGTGGTGCTGGTGTGATGAACGATGTGTGTGTGTGTGTGTGTGTGTGTGTGTGTGTGTGTGTGTGTGTGTGTGTGTGTGTGTGTGTGTGTGTGTGTGTGTGTGGCGTGGTGTGGTGTAGGTGTGGTATGGGGCAGGTGTAGTGTGCCAGAAGGATATAGTGGAGGTATGGTGTGAAAGAGACATCGACAAGTTACAGCCCCGCTCCTGTGCCAGGTAAGTCCACTACGGGCTCACCATAGCCCGTGCTACTTGGAACTTTTTGTTCCCAGTAGCTGAATCTTAAACAAGAACAACGTGAAAGAGCTCACTATATCTCACTATATCTCACCGTGCTACACTATATCTCACCGTGCTACACTATATCTCACCGTGCTACACTATATCTCACCGTGCTACACTATAGCTCACCGTGCTACACTATATCTCACCGTGCTACACTATAGCTCACCGTGCTACACTATATCTCACCGTGCTACACTATATCTCACCGTGCTACACTATATCTCACCGTGCTACACTATATCTCACCGTGCTACACTATATCTCACCGTGCTACACTATATCTCACCGTGCTACACTATATCTCACCGTGCTACACTATATCTCACCGTGCTACACTATATCTCACCGTGCTACACTATAGCTCACCGTGCTACATGGACTTACCGTTCTGAGTAGCTACACCTAAAACAGGAACAATAACAGTGAAAGAGATAACATTACGTACGATAGTATGGATAACAGTTAACATAATATAGGAGTGAGGTGGAGTGTCTTGCGTGGCGCTACGGCCCTGTACCCGGATTCACGAAGCAGTTACGCGAGTACTTACGAACGTGTACATCTTTCCTCAATCTTGGACGGCTTTGGTTACATTTATTAAACAGTTTATAAGCATGAAAACTTGCCAATCAACAGTTGTTATTGTTATAAACAGCCTCCTGGTGCCTCGGAGCTCATTGACTGTTTAATAATTATAAACCGCCAAAGATTGAGAAAAGATGTACAGGTTCGTAAGTGCTTGCGTAACTTCTTCGTGAATCTGGCCCCTGGTTGTTTTGAAACAACGGCTTGTGTAGCAGTCCGGGAATGGGTGTGTGTATATAAAAAAATAAAAATAAAAAAAAATGTGTACATTACATACACATGCATACAGGTTTTAGACATGTTTTCGACTTGTTTAGACTTGTAGCGAAGGAGTAACCCCAGGATGAAACCCTACATTATTTGCCTAACTCCCTGGTGCCTATTTACTGCTAGGTTGATCAGAGGAGTTAGGTGAATGGAAATGTGCCCAACCCTTTCCTGTCCTGCCAAGGTACCGAACCCGGGATCCCCGATTGTAAGTCGGAAGCGAAGTCAACTCTACTACCACACACACACACACACACACACACACACACACACACACACACACACACACACACACACACACACACACACACACACACACACACATAGACAGGGGATAGACAGGAGGCACTGAACTACAGGCCAGTGTCCCTAACCTGCATACCATGCAAGCTGATGGAGAAGATTGTGCGAAAAAAACTAGTGGAGCATCTGGAGCGAAGGAACTTTGTAACACAGCATCAACATGGGTTCAGGGATGGCAGGTCCTGCCTCACAGGGTTACTTGAATTCTACGACCAGGCAACAAAAATAAGGCAAGAAAGAGAAGGGTGGGCAGACTGCATATTTTTGGATTGTCAGAAAGCCTTTGATACAGTGCCACACAAGAGGCTAGTGCGAAAGTTGGAGATGCAGGCTGGAGTGAGAGGGAAGGTACTCCGGTGGATAGAGGAATACCTAAGCAACAGGAGACAACGAGTCTGTGTGAGGGGTGAAGTCTCAGATTGGCGAGACGTCACAAGTGGAGTCCCGCAGGGGTCAGTCCTCGGACCTATACTGTTTCTGGTATATGTAAATGATCTCCCAGAGGGTATAGATTCGTTCCTCTCAATGTTTGCCGACGATGCAAAAATTATGAGGAGGATTGAAACAGAGGATGATAGTAGGAGGCTACAAGATGACCTGGATAGACTGAGTGAATGGTCCAACAAATGGCTGTTGAAGTTCAACCCGAGTAAATGCAAAGTAATGAAACTAGGCAGTGGAAACAGGAGGCCAGGCACAGGATACAGAATAGGAGATGAAGTACTTAATGAAACAGACAGAGAGAAAGATCTAGGAGTTGATATCACACCAAACCTGTCTCCTGAAGCCCACATAAAGAGAATAACGTCTGCGGTATATGCGAGGCTGGCTAACATCAGAACGGCGTTCAGGAACCTGTGTAAGGAATCATTCAGAATCTTGTACACCACATATGTAAGACCAATCCTGGAGTATGCGGCCCCAGCATGGAGCCCGTACCTTGTCAAGCACAAGACGAAGCTGGAAAAAGTCCAAAGGTATGCTACTAGACTAGTCCCAGAACTAAGAGGCATGAGTTATGAGGAAAGGCTGCGGGAAATGCACCTCACGACACTGGAAGACAGAAGAGTAAGGGGAGACATGATCACAACCTACAAAATCCTCAGGGGAATCGACCGGGTAAACAAGGACGAACTTTTCAACACTGGTGGGACGCGAACAAGGGGACACAGGTGGAAGCTGAGTACCCAAATGAGCCACAGAGACGTTAGAAAGAACTTTTTCAGTGTCAGAGTAGTTAGCAAATGGAATGCATTAGGAAGTGATGTGGTGGAGGCTGACTCCATTCACAGTTTCAAATGTAGATATGATAGAGCCCAATAGGCTCAGGAATCTGTACACCAGTTGATTGACGGTTGAGAGGCGGGACCAAAGAGCCAGAGCTCAACCCCCGCAAGCACAATTAGGTGAGTACAATTAGGTGAGTACACACACACACACATACGCTGTCCGTATTCTCTCTTCCCTTGTCATATCCCTCTGCAGGAATATTTTCTTGAACTTCTCTACACCTTTTAGACTCACCCCAGATCCCAAAGGTCCCCCCCAGAAAAGAAGCAGAAGAGAGTCAGTTTCAGGGTGATGTACTCAAACATAGATGGGATCACAAGCAAGACAAGTGAACTAAGGGAAAGAGCACAAGAAGTTAACCCAGATGTAATCGGACTCACTGAAACAAAACTCTCTGGAATCATAACGAATGCCGTGTTTCCCCAGGAGTATACAGTAATAAGGAAAGAGAGGGAAGGTAGAGGAGGAGGCGGAGTGGCCCTACTCATGAGAAGGGAATGGAGTTTTAAGGAGATGGCCATCCCGGGCTGTGAGGAGTTCAGAGACTACATAGCAGGCACCATAACAATGGGAGGACCAAGAATAGTAGTAGCAGTAATATACAACCCTCCACCAAATGACAGGAGACCCAGTCAAGAGTATGAAAACAACAACAAGGCAGTTAACACTATAATTGAGAGGGCAGCCTCTGCTGCCTGTAGAAATAGATCCCACCTGCTCATCATGGGCGACTTCAATCACGGAAAGATTGACTGGGAGAACAAGGAACCGCATGGAGGCGAGGATACGTGGAGAGCCAAACTATTGGAGGTGGTGACAAGCAACTTTTTAACGCAGCATGTCGGAGAACCCACAAGGATGAGAGGCAATGACGAACCAGCGAGACTCGACCTAGTCTTCACTCTGAACGACTCCGACATAAGAGAAATCGGTTTTGAGGACCCAGTAGGAATGAGCGACCACAGTGTACTGGTGTTTGAGTACTTGATTGAAGAAGGGTTATTGAACTCGAGGAGGGATACCGAAACCAAAAGGTTAGCATACCGAAAGGGAAACTATGAGGGGATAAGAAAATTCCTAACAGATATAGCATGGGAAACAGAGCTCAGGGGAAAGACGGCCCAAGATATGATGGATTACATCACGCAGAAGTGCAAGGACGCAGCAAACAAGTTTGTCCCAGTCCAAAAGGAAAACAGAGAAATGAAGATGAGAAACCCATGGTTTAATCAAAGATGTAGGCTAGCTAAGCAGCAAAGTAAAAGGGCATGGAGAAACTATAGGAATAACAGGACACTGGAGAGCAGAGAAAGATACCAGAATGCCAGGAATGAATATGTCAGGATGAGAAGAGAGGCAGAAAGACAATACGAAAATGACATCGCAAGCAAGGCAAAGACTCAGCCTAAATTGTTGCATAGCCACATTAGGAGAAAAACAACAGTAAAGGAACAGGTTATGAGATTAAGGATAGGGGCGGAAGGATTCACTACAAATGACAAGGAAGTGTGTGAGGAATTGAATAAGAAATTCCAGGAGGTCTTCACCTTAGAACAAGGAGAAATTCCAGAGGTAAGTGAGGGAATAGCTAACCAGGAACCACTGGAAGAGTTTGAGATTACCAGTGGGGAAGTAAGGAAGTGTTTACTAGAGTTGGACGTGACGAAGGCTATAGGCCCAGATGGAATCTCCCCTTGGGTTCTAAAGGAAGGAGCAAGAGAACTGAGCCTACCACTCTCCATAGTGTATAACAAATCACTGGCAACAGGGGAACTGCCAGATATTTGGAAAGCAGCTAACGTAGTCCCGATATTCAAGAAAGGGGATAGACAGGAGGCACTGAACTACAGGCCAGTGTCCCTAACCTGCATACCATGCAAGCTGATGGAGAAGATTGTGCGAAAAAAACTAGTGGAGCATCTGGAGCGAAGGAACTTTGTAACACAGCATCAACATGGGTTCAGGGATGGCAGGTCCTGCCTCACAGGGTTACTTGAATTCTACGACCAGGCAACAAAAATAAGGCAAGAAAGAGAAGGGTGGGCAGACTGCATATTTTTGGATTGTCAGAAAGCCTTTGATACAGTGCCACACAAGAGGCTAGTGCGAAAGTTGGAGATGCAGGCTGGAGTGAGAGGGAAGGTACTCCGGTGGATAGAGGAATACCTAAGCAACAGGAGACAACGAGTCTGTGTGAGGGGTGAAGTCTCAGATTGGCGAGACGTCACAAGTGGAGTCCCGCAGGGGTCAGTCCTCGGACCTATACTGTTTCTGGTATATGTAAATGATCTCCCAGAGGGTATAGATTCGTTCCTCTCAATGTTTGCCGACGATGCAAAAATTATGAGGAGGATTGAAACAGAGGATGATAGTAGGAGGCTACAAGATGACCTGGATAGACTGAGTGAATGGTCCAACAAATGGCTGTTGAAGTTCAACCCGAGTAAATGCAAAGTAATGAAACTAGGCAGTGGAAACAGGAGGCCAGGCACAGGATACAGAATAGGAGATGAAGTACTTAATGAAACAGACAGAGAGAAAGATCTAGGAGTTGATATCACACCAAACCTGTCTCCTGAAGCCCACATAAAGAGAATAACGTCTGCGGCATATGCGAGGCTGGCTAACATCAGAACGGCGTTCAGGAACCTGTGTAAGGAATCATTCAGAATCTTGTACACCACATATGTAAGACCAATCCTGGAGTATGCGGCCCCAGCATGGAGCCCGTACCTTGTCAAGCACAAGACGAAGCTGGAAAAAGTCCAAAGGTATGCTACTAGACTAGTCCCAGAACTAAGAGGCATGAGTTATGAGGAAAGGCTGCGGGAAATGCACCTCACGACACTGGAAGACAGAAGAGTAAGGGGAGACATGATCACAACCTACAAAATCCTCAGGGGAATCGACCGGGTAAACAAGGACGAACTTTTCAACACTGGTGGGACGCGAACAAGGGGACACAGGTGGAAGCTGAGTACCCAAATGAGCCACAGAGACGTTAGAAAGAACTTTTTCAGTGTCAGAGTAGTTAGCAAATGGAATGCATTAGGAAGTGATGTGGTGGAGGCTGACTCCATTCACAGTTTCAAATGTAGATATGATAGAGCCCAATAGGCTCAGGAATCTGTACACCAGTTGATTGACGGTTGAGAGGCGGGACCAAAGAGCCAGAGCTCAACCCCCGCAAGCACAATTAGGTGAGTACAATTAGGTGAGTACACACACACACACACACACACACACACTTTTTCAGTGTCAGAGTAGTTAACGGATGGAATGCATTAGGCAGTGATGTGGTGGAGGCTGACTCCATACACACTTTTAAATGTAGATATGATAGAGCCCAGTAGGCTCAGGAACCTGTACACCAGTTGATTGACAGTTGAGAGGCGGGACCAAAGAGCCAAAGCTCAACCCCCGCAAGCACAAATAGGTGAATAGGTGAGTACACACACACACACACACAGTTTACAGCTAAGAGCGTCCATCAGTATACATTCACCCTCACGCAAGTTTGTTTGTTAGTTTGCTTAACTAAACACAACAAGCCAAGCAAGAGGACACGGCCGCAAATCACACCATCGTCCGTGACCGGAGTCAGCAAGGCTGTTAATCCTTCACTGACGATCGTTAAGAGGGGAATCTTCCGCTCTAATTGGTCGTCTTATCCCCCCCCCCCACTCCCACCAGTTACCTACCCATAAATTACCCCCCACCTCCTCCCCCCCCCCTATGTACCTCTCTCAAACCTCCCCCCCCCCCACTAAAGTCCCCATGTTCCCTACCTACAACCCCATCAGGCTAACCCCCTCCTCTTGCCTTCCATTGGTCAACTTAGGGTCTCACGCACCGCCCAAGCAACCAATATATGAACAAATCCACAAGGGCCGTGACGAGGGTTCGAATCTACGTCCGAGGGGATCCCAGAAGCTGCCTTAATCGTCACGGCTCTTGTGGATTTATTCATTTGATGCATCACGCTATTGTGATTTCTGTATCATAATATACCACTGCAACGAGGAACAAGTGCCAGGGATATACACATTCATTGAAAGGTGTGTGTGTGTGTATATATAATATACACACTTCTCGGTGTATATACACTGAATTTGTTGTATTCTTAAAGTTCGATCAGGACTAAAGTTTACTTGTTGGTTGGTCAATAGGATAGTTTAGCCCTGAACATACTTTAATGACTGGTTTAATATCCGTCTT
>NC_091159.1:14879105-14896605 GCF_040958095.1 Procambarus clarkii | reverse complement strand
AAGGATTCGGGGATGAGGGTGGAGGAGTAGTTGGGAATGTGGGTGGAAGAGGGCGGGGCCAGGTGGTGGGATGGACAGGAATGGAACCTTGTGGAAGGGAAAGGGAGAAGAGCTTGACGTGGGTATTGGGGGAAAAAATCGAGACTAGATTCTCTCTCTCTCTCTCTCTCTCTCTCTCTCTCTCTCTCTCTCTCTCTCTCTCTCTCTCTCTCTCTCTCTCTCTCTCTCTCTCTCTCTCTCTCTCTCTCTCTTTAACATTAGGTCATTACCAACTGTGCTGAACACACTAACTACCCTCTCGGGGTAAACTTAATAACAACTTACACGACATTTTCTGTAGTACGGGAACATACGCAGATGTTCATTTATATAATAATAATAATAATAATAAATGACAATAGTTAAATCATTGGAACACCTTCAGGACAGCCAACCACCCGCTTGGCTGTCCTGAAATCATGGCTCAGACACATTAGAAAGTGCGTGTGTGTGTGTGTGTGTGTGTGTGTGTGTGTGTGTGTGTGTGTGTGTGTGTGTGTGTGTGTGTGTGTGTGTGTGTGTGTGTGTGAGTGAGTGTACTCACCTATTTGTACTCACCTATTTGTGCTTGCGGGGGTTGAGCTTTGGCTCTTTGGTCCCGCCTCTCAACTGTCAATCAACTGGTGTACAGATTCCTGAGCCTACTGGGCTCTATCATATCTACATTTAAAACTGTGTATGGAGTCAGCCTCCACCACATCACTGCCTAATGCATTCCATCCGTTAACTACTCTGACACTAAAAAAGTTCCTTCTAACGTCTCTGTGGCTCATGTGAGTACTCAGTTTCCACCTGTGTCCCCTTGTTCGCGTCCCACCAGTGTTGAATAGTTTATCCTTGTTTACCCGGTCGATTCCTCTGAGGATTTTGTAGGTTGTGATCATGTCTCCCCTTACTCTTCTGTCTTCCAGTGTCGTAAGGTGCATTTCCCGCAGCCTTTCCTCGTAACTCATGCCTCTTAGTTCTGGGACTAGTCTAGTGGCATACCTTTGGACTTTTTCCAGCTTCGTCTTGTGCTTGACAAGGTACGGGCTCCATGCTGGGGCCGCATACTCCAGGATTGGTCTTACATATGTGGTGTACAAGATTCTGAATGATTCCTTACACAGGTTCCTGAACGCTGTTCTGATGTTAGCCAGCCTCGCATATGCCGCAGACGTTATTCTTTTTATGTGGGCTTCAGGAGACAGGTTTGGTGTGATATCAACTCCTAGATCTTTCTCTCTGTTCGTTTCATTAAGTACTTCATCTCCTATTCTGTATCCTGTGTTTGGCCTCCTATTTCCACCACCTAGTTTCATTACTTTGCATTTACTCGGGTTGAACTTCAACAGCCATTTGTTGGACCATTCACTCAGTCTGTCTAGGTCATCTTGTAGCCTCCTACTATCGTCCTCAGTTTCAATCCTCCTCATAATTTTTGCATCATCGGCAAACATTGAGAGAAACGATTCTATACCCTCTGGAAGATCATTTACATATATCAGAAACAGTATAAGTCCAAGGACTGACCCCTGCGGTACTCCACTCGTAACGTCTCGCCAATCTGAGACCTCACCCCTCACACTGACTCGTTGTCTCCTGTTACTTAGGTACTCCTGTATCCAACGGAGTGTTTACTAGTTGTGTTTACTAGTTGTGTTTTGCGGGGGTTGAGCTTTGCTCTTTCGGCCCGCCTCTCAACTGTCAATCAACTGTTTACTAACTTTTTTTTTTTTTTTTTTCCCACACCCCACACACACACACCCCAGGAAGCAGCCCGTTACAGCTCACTAACTCCCAGGTACCTATTTACTGCTAGGTAACAGGGGCATTCAGGGTGAAAGAAACTTTGCCCATTTGTTTCTGCCTGGTGCGGGAATCGAACCCGCGCCACAGAATTACGAGACCTGCGCGCTATCCACCAGGGTACCAGACCCCTGGGTGTGTGTGTGTGTGTGTGTGTGTGTGTGTGTGTGTGTGTGTGTGTGTGTGTGTGTGTGTGTGTGCGTTCGCGCGCGCGTGTGTGTGAGAAAACAAAAATCGGTTTATTAATTGACAGTTGAGAGGCGGGCCGAAAGAGCAGAGCTCAACCCCCCGCAAGCACAACTTGGTGAATACAACTAGGTGAATACACACGACAGTAATTTTGAAATTTATTAACAAAGTTAGGAGGCAGTATATATTAATAATATTCTGTGTAGTCAAAATAATTCAGGTAGTCTGCTTTTCTGCTCAGGTCTGCTGAGGGGCCGTTAAAGCTAACTCTTCTGCTTCGACGAACATAATTCCCAGAGAGAGAGAGAGAGAGAGAGAGAGAGAGAGAGAGAGAGAGAACTAATTTTTTCATTTGGTTCTTGATTCTGTTTTCCGAGTGATTGCATACTCTCGAGACTGTGAATCCCAGGCAATTTCCGGGTACAATGATGGTGTTGATGGTGATAATGATGGTGGTGATGGTGAGGCAAGAGCTGTTCATGTTCTGAGTCAGGCTTTTGTTTTTAGTTCAGTTCTGTTTTTGCAGCTCTCCTTTTTGTTCTTTTGTTCTCGTACTTGTTAGGTCTTGCTTCGTTATCTTTGTTCTGGTTTGTGTTTTGTCTTCACCATCATCTTCATCACCATCTTCATCACCATCTTCATCACCATCTTCACTCTCATCCCAGCATCATTCCCCCTTTCATCGTCAGCATTATCTTCGCTGCTGTCTCTTATCAACCTCTTTATTGCCGACTCTATTACTTCCCTGTCATTATCATCTCTCTCTCTCACCCTCGCATCTTCCCCTCTCCTTCACCCATCTTCATTATCCATTCCGGCGTCGTTTCCCGTCTTCAGGACTCATCTTTACAGGGTCGTTGACATCTTGAACCACCTCGTAACTAAGGTCTTCTCCTCTCATCTCCTCCCTTTATCTTTCTATCTTGTGTCGCGTCTTCGCCGCTCAAGTGCTTCTTTGTAAACATTTGCTTCTTCCTCTTTCGTTTCTGGGTTTGGGTTGTTTGAATTGTTGTTCTTCTGTTTGTGGTCTTTTTCTCTATCTCTATTTTACTTCTCTCTCTCTCTCTCTCTCTCTCTCTCTCTCTCTCTCTCTCTCTCTCTCTCTCTCTCTCTCTCTCTGTCTCTGTCTCTGTCTCTCTCTCTCTCTCTGTCTCTGTCTCTGTCTCTCTCTCTCTGTCTCTGTCTGTCTCTCTCTCTCTCTCTCTCTCTCTCTCTCTCTCTCTCTCTCTCTCTCTCTCTCTCTCTGTCTCTGTCTCTGTCTCTGTCTCTCTCTCTCTCTCTCTCTCTCTCTCTCTCTCTCTCTCTCTCTCTCTCTCTCTCTCTCTCTCTCTCTCTCTCTCTCTCTCTCTCTCTCTCTCTCCATTATCTTTAGAACAAGCAATCAGCTGTAACTGAACTGTGGTGGTGATTGTCGTATAGTGATGGTGGGGGGGGGGGGAGGGGGGTTGAGAGAGGGGGAGGGGGTTGGTATTACAGCAACGGATGTCTTGAAGTAATGGATGACAATGGGGCGTTTCGGGGAAGGTGGTTGACGGGCTGTCGGCTAGTTAACGGGGCCGGTGGTTCATACACGTGTGGGGTCTGAGGCAGGAGTCGATACCTCTAGGGCTGACTTACGGGGTGTTCCGGTTGTTAATGGTGGTATGGCGGCCATGGCGGCTTTACTGGTTGTGGGGGGGGGGGGAGGGTGGGAAGGGCCTTGTTTACGACCGTTCAGGTTGTTAAGGGCGGCGGTGGTGGTGGGTGGGTGGATTACAGGCGCCCGTGATGCCTCTGTAGGGGATTTTTGAAGGGGCTGGATTATGGGTGGTTTTTTGGTAGTTAAAGGCGGTAGTTGGCGGTTGTTACGAGGTGAAGGGTGGTGGTCTGTGTCACCTTCACGGTCACCATCACCGACACCTTCACTATCACTACCAGTTCCACCCCCACAACTAACTCATAACCTCCCCCCCCTCCTACAATCACCCACATAACCTTGCAGAAATATCTCTGCAAAAAAACACATTACCATCTATATAACCACCCCCACAACCACACCCCCACAACCACCCCCACAACCACCCCCACAACCACCCCCACAACCACCCCCACAACCACACCCCCACAACCACCCCCACAACCACCCCCACAACCACCCCATAACCACCCCACAACCACCCCCACAACCACCCCCACAACCACCCCATAACCACCCCACAACCACCCCCACAACCACCCCCACAACCACCCCCACAACCACCCCCACAACCACCCCCACAACCACCCCATAACCACCCCACAACCACCCCCACAACCACCCCCACAACCACCCCCACAACCACCCCACAACCACCCCCACAACCACCCCACAACCACACCCCCACAACCACCCCACAACCACCCCACAACCACCCCCACAACCACCTCCACAACCACCCCACAACCACCCCACAACCACCTCCACAACCACCCCCACAACCACCCAACAACCACCCAACAACCACCTCACAACCACCCCACAACCACACCCCCACAACCACCCCCACAACCACCCCCACAACCACCCCACAACCACCCCCACAACCACCCCCACAACCACCCACAACCACCCCACAACCACACCCCACAACCACCCCACAACCACCCCCACAACTACCCCCACAACCACACCCCCACAACCACCTCACAACCACCCCACAACCACACCCCCACAACCACCTCACAACCACCCCACAACCACCCCACAACCACCTCACAACCACCCCACAACCACCTCACAACCACCCCACAACCACCCCCACAACCACCCCACAACCACCCCACAACCACCCCACAACCACCTCACAACCACCCCACAACCATACTGGGTATAATGAAGTAACAGAAATAAATAATAAAGGTTCTTTATTGAAAGATTTATGTAACACAAGTCATTACTATCACCTATATGATGCATTAGGATGTATTAAAATACTCCTGGTACAGAATACATTAAGATGTATTAAAATACTCCTGGTACAGAATACATTAGGATGTATTAAAATACTCCTGGTACAGAATACATTAAGAAATTGTGGTAAGAGAGTAATGTATTCTGTACTCACCTAGTTGTGCTATCTTGAGATGATCTTGAGGTTATCTTGAGATGATTTCGGGGCTTTTTTAGTGTCCCCGCGGCCCGGTCCTCGACCAGGCCTCCACCCCCAGGAAGCAGCCCGTTACAGCTGACTAACACCCAGGTACCTATTTACTGCTAGGTAACAGGGGCATAGGGTGAAAGAAACTCTGCCCATTGTTTCTCGCCGGCGCCTGGGATCGAACCCAGGACCACAGGATCACAAGTCCCGCGTGCTGTCCGCTCGGCCGACCGGCTCCCTCCCCTCCCTGCTAGCGGGGGTTGTGGCTCTTGGGTCCCGCCTCTCAACTGTCAATCAACTGGTGTACAGGTTCCTGAAGCTATTGGGCTCAGGAATATGTGACACGAAGGCTGTGTTGAGAGAGTGATTTACTACTTTACAAAAACCCCAAAAAAGTGAAAATACAAAAAAAAAAAAGTTGAGAGGCTGAATAAGAGAAATTTAGTAAAGTACAAAAGTAAGAGCCGAGAGCTCTTGCAGGAAGAGGCTGTGAACAAATTATGGGGTACAAGATTTAATTTAAATTTATTTCTTTATTATGCACCCTATACCCATCCTGTGGGTGGTGGTGTAAAGGGTTACAGAGGCACATAATCGGTTCAGGAACTGAACCCTCTAGTTCGTTTAGCTAAGCAAATAACAATCTTTTGAAGTTCGTTACACAATTGTTAATGTTGTATATACATGTACACATATATACAATCATTTACACAAATACATCGATAATCTTTTGTGTCACAAGTGATTCAACAAGAGGCTCACAACAGTCACTATACAAGGCACTTTACATCTATGGTGAGTCACACAGTTACTAGTCTTGCTCCACACCCACCCAACTGGGCGGCAGCTTTACAGTCATGTGCTCCACACCCACCCAACTGGGCGGCAGCTTTACAGTCATGTGCTCCACACCCACCCAACTGGGCGGCAGCTTTACAGTCATGTGCTCCACACCCACCCAACTGGGCGGCAGCTTTACAGTCATGTGCTCCACACCCACCCAACTAGGCGGCCGCTTTACAGTCATGTGCTCCACACCCACCCAACTAGGCGGCCGCTTTACAGTCATGTGCTCCACACCCACCCAACTGGGCGGCAGCTTTACAGTCATGTGCTCCACACCCACCCAACTGGGCGGCAGCTTTACAGTCATGTGCTCCACAACCACCCAACTGGGCGGCCGCTTTACAGTCATGTGCTCCACACCCACCCAACTAGGCGGCAGCTTTACAGTCATGTGCTCCACACCCACCCAACTGGGCGGCAGCTTTACAGTCATGTGCTCCACACCCACCCAACTGGGCGGCAGCTTTACAGTCATGTGCTCCACACCCACCCAACTAGGCGGCCGCTTTACAGTCATGTGCTCCACACCCACCCAACTAGGCGGCCGCTTTACAGTCATGTGCTCCACACCCACCCAACTAGGCGGCAGCTTTACAGTCATGTGCTCCACACCCACCCAACTGGGCGGCAGCTTTACAGTCATGTGCTCCACACCCACCCAACTGGGCGGCAGCTTTACAGTCTATGTGCTCCACACCCACCCAACTTGGCGGCCGCTTTACAGTCATGTGCTCCACACCCACCCAACTGGGCGGCAGCTTTACAGTCATGTGCTCCACACCCACCCAACTGGGCGGCAGCTTTACAGTCTATGTGCAGGCTACACCTACAGTAAGCAAATTTTTGGATACTTCGCTAAGATTCCTGGCAGTATATTATGAATGTGAACTACTTACACATTTCTTGGACTCCATTGATGGTGTTATCTCTGAATTTTTCACAGTCCATTATATAATGAGGCAAAGTATGCGAATAGTTCTGCTGACAGAGTTTACATTTAGTCAAATCTACATCAGCAGATATAACAAACTCCCAGAGGTACTTGTAGCCGAGCCTAAGCCTAGCAGTGGTAACATCTAGAAGTCTGCTAACCTTATTGGATGACCCATAGACGTGCGGTTCTTCCTGCATAATAGAATGATGATAGATGGGGTACAAGAGGTGCCAAGATATGAATGACATGGAAGTGTGTGTAAAGTTCAACACGCCGGTAGAACGTTGAGAGGAACGGCTTGGTGGAATGAGGAAGTGACTGCAGGAACTTATCATAAGTTAAATAATTGGCTTTTATGGATACAAAGTGAATAAGTGGCAAGACAACGGGAGTGTAATGAGAGTAAATGGTATGTGGGAAGATTTACTTAAGTGGTTAAACAGAGAACCACTGATGAAATAGGGAGAAAAATTAATGAAACTTCAGCCAAAAAATAGGAACCTCTTTTGAGAAGATAAGAAAGTGAGGAACCTCTTTTGACATTAAGAGAAAGTGAAGCAGTGAGACTTAACAGACGGATAAATGGGATTGTTAAACGAAGAAGAGGAAATTACAAAAAAAGAGAAGACTTTACAGAGTCTAATGGGAGGAGGTGACGAAAGAGATGATAATGTGAGCATATGATTGGATCTAATGGTGTGTGAGGAGCGCAAGGCAGCTCCTGTGTCTATGTTAGTTTATAAATGTTGTGAAGAAGTATGTTTAGATTTCTAAATGGGATGATTTTTAGTTTTTCTAACTTCTTCAGTCTAGCCTGAGGCAAAGCTTCCGTGTGTGTGTGTGTGTGTGTGCGTGTGTGTGTGTGTGTGTGTGTGTGTGTGTGTGGGTGTGTGTCTGGTATATACCGCGCCTCGTTAACACGAGGTTATATGGATGGCCACGCTTGTTTGTTAAAGGATTATTTCAAACTGTATGTGTTCACATGAATTCCGAAAGACCGCCATGTTATCATGAAGTTAGTGGAGAGAGAGAGAGAGCGAGAGAGAGAGAGAGATAAAGAGAGAGATAAAGAGAGAGAGAGAGAGAGAGAGAGAGAGAGGGAGAGAGAGAGAGAGAGAGAGAGAGAGAGAGAGAGAGAGAGAGAGAGAGAGAGAGAGAGAGAGAGAGAGAGAGAGAGAGAGATAAAGAGAGAGATAAAGAGAGAGAGAGAGAGAGAGAGAGAGAGAGGGAGAGAGAGAGAGAGAGAGAGGGAGAGAGAGAGAGAGAGAGAGAGAGAGAGAGAGAGAGAGAGAGAGAGAGATGACAGGGAAGAATAATACAAGACCATCAAGAACCTTCCCTCCTTAAGGAAAATTCATGGGAAGGACCAAAACTAAACTCGCCTCCAGGGACTGTGACCAGGAGGGGAAATCTTAATCCCCCTTCCACCTCCCCTTCCACCTCCCCTTTCACCTTCTCCCATCCCCCCCAGACACACTTCAGAGATGGACATTGAAGGTTAAAGTTGAGGAGACTGTGCCTCGAGTCTCTCAGACCCCTCAGTAAGTTTCAGCCCCGCTTCTGCCCCAGGTAAGTCCATCACGGGCTCACCATAGCCCGTGCTACTTGGAACTTTTAGTTCCCAGTAGCTGAATCTTAAACGACAACCCCCAGTATGGTCTCATGTACCCCTAGGCTTAGTGGGAACTGACAGCTGAGTGGACAGCCCTTCAGATTCGTAGTCCTGAGGTTTCGGGTTCGATCCCCGGTGGAGGCGGAAACAAATAAGGCAGAGTTTCTTTCACCATGATGCATCTGTTCACTTAGCAG
Organism: Procambarus clarkii; assembly: GCF_040958095.1. Classification (NCBI taxonomy): domain Eukaryota; kingdom Metazoa; phylum Arthropoda; class Malacostraca; order Decapoda; family Cambaridae; genus Procambarus; species Procambarus clarkii. The sequence goes on along the minus strand of NC_091159.1, from coordinate 14,887,884 downwards.
TAAATAGATTCCTGAGAGTTAGACAGCTGCTACGGGCTGCTTCCTTGGGATGTGTAACAAAAAGGAGGCCTGGTTGAGGACCGGGCCGCGGGGACGCTAAGCCCCGAAATCATGTCAAGATAACCATCTCAAGAAGCTTCCTCTCCCCTCACCTTCAGTATGCCTCGTGTCTCGTCCCCTCGCGTCTCGTCCCCTCGCCTGTACCGTCTTCCAGAAACCTGTCTAGGACACGTGACAGTACTATGGACGGGACGATTGAAACTTTCTTTCGAACTGACACCCAACCACTTGGGCTGGACGGTAGAGCGACGGTCTCCCTTCATGCAGGTTGGCGTTCAATCCCCGACCGTCCACAAGTGCTTGGGCACCATTCCTTCCCTCCGTCCCATCCCAAATTCCTGACCCCCTTCCCAGTGCTATATAGTCGCAATGGCTTGGCGCTCTCTCCTGATCCCTTCCCTTCGAACTGACAGTGTTGAGATCATCTCTCCAGCTACAGGGGCGATCAGGGTCAGGTACTTCCCCGTTGATACCTCCCCCGGGAGACCTGCAGGTGAGGAAAACACTGCGATCAATCCCAGGGACTAGTCCAAGGCCTCTCTGTCAGTATATTCCCCGCTGGACCCTCGCTCACCACACCTGATGGCCCCAGAAAGCTCCAAGATTACGGATTTTTCTCTGTGGTCGCCTAACTCGCCTCTGTGTTTACGGTCAGATTCTCTATGGACGCCTTCCCGAGGAGACCACAGCTGAGGGTATTCAGTACCCAGGAGGCCAGAAACCAGGTGAAGCCTCGGACTCACACCGGTGAGATGCCTCTTGTTATGGTTCACGGGGGACTCTTCGGGCTTGTGTAAACTGCGATGCTTGTAGGCAGTGGTCGCCATTTTTGGTCCTGGGGATATGGTGGTCCTTCGGCTGCTATGTTTATGGTGGTGGGTTGTGGTTATGGTGGTAGACTATGGTTATGGTGGTAGGCTGTGGTTATGGTGGTGGGCTGTGGTTATGGTGGTTGGTTGTGGTTATGGTGGTAGACTGTGGTTATGGTGGTAGACTGTGGTTATGGTGGTAGGCTGTGGTTATGGTGGTAGGCTGTGGTTATGGTGGTAGGCTGTGGTTATGGTGGTAGGCTGTGGTTATGGGGCCTCGTAGCCTGGTTTAAGGGGCCTCGTAGCCTGGTGGATAGCGCGCAGGACTCGTAATTCTGTGGCGCGGGTTCGATTCCCGCACGAGGCAGAAACAAATGGGCAAAGTTTCTTTCACCCTGAATGCGCCTGTTACCTAGCAGTAAATAGGTACCTGGGAGTTAGTCAACTGTCACGGGCTGCTTCCTGGGGGTGGAGGCCTGGTCGAGGACCGGGCCGCGGGGACACTAAAGCCCCGAAATCATCTCAAGATAACCTCAAGATGGTGGTAGGCTGTGGTTATGGTGGTAGGCTGTGGTTATGGTGGTGGGCTGTGGTTATGGTGGTAGGCTGTGGTTATGGTGGTAGGCTGTGGTTATGGTGGTAGGCTGTGGTTATGGTGGTAGGCTGTGGTTATGGTGGTAGGCTGTGGTTATGGTGGTAGGCTGTGGTTATGGTGGTGGGCTGTGGTTATGGTGGTAGGCTGTGGTTATGGTGGTGGGCTGTGGTTATGGTGGTGGGCTGTGGTTATGGTGGTAGGTTGTGGTTATGGTAGGTTGTGGTTATGGTGGTAGGTTGTGGTTATGGTGGTAGGCTGTGGTTATGGTGGTAGGCTGTGGTTATGGTGGTAGGTTGTGGTTATGGTGGTAGGTTGTGGTTATGGTGGTAGGCTGTGGTTATGGTGGTAGGCTGTGGTTATGGTGGTAGGCTGTGGTTATGGTGGTAGGCTGTGGTTATGGGGCCTCGTAGCCTGGTTTAAGGGGCCTCGTAGCCTGGTTTAAGGGGCCTCGTAGCCTGGTTTAAGGGGCCTCGTAGCCTGGTGGATAGCGCGCAGGACTCGTAATTCTGTGGCGCGGGTTCGATTCCCACACGAGGCAGAAACAAATGGGCAAAGTTTCTTTCACCCTGAATGCCCCTGTTACCTAGCAGTAAATAGGTACCTGGGAGTTAGTCAACTGTCACGGGCTGCTTCCTGGGGGTGGAGGCCTGGTCGAGGACCGGGCCGCGGGGACACTAAAGCCCCGAAATCATCTCAAGATAACCTCAAGATGGTGGTAGGCTGTGGTTATGGTGGTAGGCTGTGGTTATGGTGGTGGGCTGTGGTTATGGTGGTAGGCTGTGGTTATGGTGGTAGGCTGTGGTTATGGTGGTAGGCTGTGGTTATGGTGGTAGGCTGTGGTTATGGTGGTAGGCTGTGGTTATGGTGGTAGGCTGTGGTTATGGTGGTGGGCTGTGGTTATGGTGGTAGGCTGTGGTTATGGTGGTGGGCTGTGGTTATGGTGGTGGGCTGTGGTTATGGTGGTAGGTTGTGGTTATGGTAGGTTGTGGTTATGGTGGTAGGTTGTGGTTATGGTGGTAGGCTGTGGTTATGGTGGTAGGCTGTGGTTATGGTGGTAGGTTGTGGTTATGGTGGTAGGTTGTGGTTATGGTGGTAGGCTGTGGTTATGGTGGTAGGCTGTGGTTATGGTGGTAGGCTGTGGTTATGGTGGTGGGCTGTGGTTATGGTGGTTGGCTGTGGTTATGGTGGTGGGCTGTGGTTATGGTAGGTTGTGGTTATGGTGGTAGGTTGTGGTTATGGTGGTGGGCTGTGGTTATGGTAGGTTGTGGTTATGGTGGTAGGCTGTGGTTATGGTGGTAGGCTGTGGTTAAGATGGTAGGCTGTGGTTATGGTGGTGGGCTGTGGTTATGGTAGGTTGTGGTTATGGTGGTGGGCTGTGGTTATGGTAGGTTGTGGTTATGGTGGTAGGCTGTGGTTATGGTGGTAGGCTGTGGTTATGGTGGTAGGCTGTGGTTATGGTGGTTGGTTGTGGTTATGGTGGTGGGCTGTGGTTATGGTGGTTGGCTGTGGTTATGGTGGTTGGTTGTGGTTATGGTGGTGGGCTGTGGTTATGGTGGTTGGCTGTGGTTATGGTGGTTGGTTGTGGTTATGGTGGTAGGTTGTGGTTATGGTGATTGGTTGTGGTTATGGTGGTTGGTTGTGGTTATGGTGGTAGGCTGTGGTTATGGTGGTAGGCTGTGGTTATGGTGGTAGGTTGTGGTTATGGTGGTTGGTTGTGGTTATGGTGGTTGGTTGTGGTTATGGTGGTGGGCTGTGGTTATGGTGGTAGGCTGTGGTTATGGTGGTTGGTTGTAGTTATGGTGGTGGGCTGTGGTTATGGTGGTTGGCTGTGGTTATGGTAGGTTGTGGTTATGGTGGTAGGTTGTGGTTATGGTGGTAGGCTGTGGTTATGGTGGTTGGTTGTGGTTATGGTGGTAGGCTGTGGTTATGGTGGTAGGTTGTGGTTATGGTGGTAGGCTGTGGTTATGGTGGTTGGCTGTGGTTATGGTGGTGGGCTGTGGTTATGGTGGTAGGTTGTGGTTATGGTGGTAGGCTGTGGTTATGGTGGTATGCTGTGGTTATGGTGGTGGGCTGTGGTTATGGTGGTTGGCTATGGTTATGGTGGTAGGCTGTGGTTATGGTGGTTGGTTGTGGTTATGGTGGTAGGCTGTGGTTATGGTGGTTGGCTGTGGTTATGGTGGTAGGCTGTGGTTATGGTGGTTGGTTGTGGTTATGGTGGTAGGCTGTGGTTATGGTGGTATGCTGTGGTTATGATGGTGGGCTGTGGTTATGGTGGTTGGCTGTGGTTATGGTGGTAGGCTGTGGTTATGGTGGTTGGTTGTGGTTATGGTGGTAGGCTGTGGTTATGGTGGTGGGTTGTGGTTATGGTGGTAGGCTGTGGTTATGGTGGTAGGCTGTGGTTATGGTGGTAGGCTGTGGTTATGGTGGTAGGTTGTGGTTATGGTGGTAGGCTGTGGTTATGGTGGTGGGCTGTGGTTATGGTGGTAGGCTGTGGTTATGGTGGTAGGCTGTGGTTATGGTGGTGGGTTGTGGTTATGGTGGTAGACTGTGGTTATGGTGGTGGGTTGTGGTTATGGTGGTGGGTTGTGGTTATGGTGGTAGACTGTGGTTATGGTGGTAGGCTGTGGTTATGGTGGTAGGCTGTGGTTATGGTGGTGGGCTGTGGAAAAATGAAACGCCTTGGAGAGGCTGTGAGATGCGAGAATCAGGCCCAAAGAACAGCACACTTATTCTTAAAGACATGACTAGAAAAGGTCGAGAACAGGAATGTGTCATGGGTGTGTGAGTGAAGACTTTTTGAAGAGTGAAGCACAACAAGAAGGGGTTACGGAACAGTTCAGCTCCCTGTGGACCCCACGACAGACCTGTGGACCCCACGACAGACCTGTGGACCCCACGACAGACCTGTGAACCCCACGACAGACCTGTGAACCCCACGACAGACCTGTGGACCCCACGACAGACCTGTGGACCCCACGACAGACCTGTGGACCCCACGACAGACCTGTGGACCCCGCGACAGACCTGTGAACCCCACGACAGACCTGTGGACCCCACGACAGACCTGTGGACCCCACGACAGACCTGTGGACCCCACGACAGACTTGTGAACCCCACGACAGACCTGTGAACCCCACGACAGACCTGTGGACCCCACGACAGACCTGTGGACCCCACGACAGACCTGTGAACCCCACGACAGACCTGTGAACCCCACGACAGACCTGTGGACCCCACGACAGACCTGTGGACCCCACGACAGACCTGTGGACCCCACGACAGACCTGTGGACCCCACGACAGACCTGTGGACCCCACGACAGACCTGTGGACCCCACGATAGACAAGACTAAATCATTCACAACCCTTCACTCACGTCAGATTATATTTCCCGCGCTGGTTGATTGCAAGGTGACCATTCAACCTGCTGATTTACACCACGTGGCGTAACTCATTCACAAGTTGCTGCTGTAATCCTCAGTTACAACTCATAAACACAGGGCAAACGACTCGTCTCTTAACACCTCTGTGAGCGCGTTCGTGTGCGGTGTTGTGATAAACGCCTTCTCTAACAACCTGTCTGAACACCTCACTGTGCTCTGTCCTAACTAACAGCGGCTCTTCACCGGGAGAGTATAAGCACAGCCAAGCTGCCGTGATAGCTGTAATACTCTGTATTTTCTGTAACGGTGAACCTTTGTCAGTGTAGCGGGCCAGACAAGCTCCTCTTCCACACAATGTTCCCACAGCTTAGTACAGCTCTTTTCAAACACGGAATGTAAATATAGCACAGGAATAACTTTTACTTCATTAATATAATTATGACACCTCACAGGGTTCGGACCCAGGCTGCCAGGGGTTTCCCCATCAACTGGTGGCCTGGGTTCGAATCCTCCGAGGGGTCATGCTGTTATGTAATATCTGTGTCAGGGACCTTACAAGCTTTGCTCACATATATTGAACTACAAAGAAAGGAAATGATGCTACCATCTGAGCATGCTTTCGGAAGTAATTCCCCGTGTCAGAGACGGGAGAGAACTGACAGAGACAAGGGGAGACGGAGAGAGTTAAGACAGAGGAGAGAGGAAGAGAGTCATAAACGAGGAGTAGGGGAGGTGGGTGAGAGACACTATAAGAGGTCACTGTAAACGAAGGTCACGATAAACGAGGAAGAATAATACGTGGGAGGAATAGGAATAAACGAGTAATAATAATAATAATAATAATAATAATAATAATAATAATAATAAAACGTGAGAATAATAAAGAGAAAACGAAAGGTTGACAGAATTTATAGTTTATATCGAGAATTGGCGATAAAGAAAAGTATGAAAGACTAGAATGATGGGCAGAAGTGTGTAGAAGAAACAACACAAGGGAACCCTATCTGCGATGATTTCGAGGCTTAGCTTCCCTGCGGCCCGGTCCTTACCAGGCCTCCTGGTTGCTGGACTGGTCAACCAGGCTGTTGGACGCGGCTGCTCGCAGCCTGACATATAAATCACAGCCTGGTTGATCAGGTATCCTTATGATGGTCAGCCCAGTCTGCAGCTGGGCATGGAACAGCGGCACCACAACACACAAGGGAGACACAAGGAATGAAACAGGGACAAAACAAACAAAACAGGAAATCAAAGTAAACAACACATCACCCGGGGAAGACAATAATACACACACACACACACACACACACACACACACACACACACACACACACACACACACACACACACACACACACACACACACACACACACACACACGCACGCATACCATGCAAGCTGATGGAGAAGATTGTGCGAAGAAAGCTAGAGGAGCACCTGGATCGAAGGAACTTTGTAACACAGCATCAACATGGGTTCAGGGATGGCAGGTCCTGCCTCACAGGGTTACTGGAATTCTACGACCAGGCAACAAAAATCAGGCAAGAAAGAGAAGGGCGGGCAGACTGCATATTTTTGGATTGTCAGAAAGCCTTTGATACAGTACCACACAAGAGGCTAGTGAAAAAGCTGGAGATGCAGGCTGGAGTGAAAGGGAAGGTACTCCATTGGATAAAGGAGTACCTAAGCAACAGGAGACAACGAGTCAATGTGAGGGGTGAGGTCTCAGATTGGCGAGACGTCACTAGTGGAGTCCCGCAGGGTTCAGTCCTTGCCCCTATACTGTTTCTGATATATGTAAATGATCTCCCAGAGGGTATAGAATCGTTTCTCTCAATGTTTGCTGATGATGCAAAAATTATGAGGAGGATTGAAACAGAGGATGATAGTAAGAGGCTACAAGATGATCTTGACAGACAGAGTGAATGGTCCAACAAATGGCTGTTGAAGTTCAACCCGAGTAAATGCAAAGTAATGAAACTAGGCAGTGGAAACAGGAGGCCCAGACACAGGATACAGAATAGGAGATGAAGTACTTGATGAAACGGACAGAGAGAAAGATTTAGGAGTTGATATCACACCAAACCTGTCTCCTGAAGCCCACATTAAAAGAATAACGTCTGCGGCATATGCAAGGCTGGCTAACATCAGAACAGCGTTCAGGAACCTGTGTAAGGAATCATTCAGAATCTTGTACACCACATATGTAAGACCAATCCTAGACTATGCCACTAGGGAGCCGGTCGGCCGAGCAAGGGAGCCGGTCGGCCGAGCGGACAGCACACTGGGCTTGTGATCCTGTGGTCCCGGGTTCGATCCCGGGCGCCGGTGAAAAACAATGGGCAGAGTTTCTTTCACCCTATGCCCCTGTTACCTAGCAGTAAAATAGGTACCTGGGAGTTAGTCAGCTGTCACGGGCTGCTTCCTGGGGGTGGAGGCCTGGTCGAGGACTGGGCCGCGGGGACACTAAAGCCCCGAAATCATCTCAAGATAACCTCAAGAAGAAGACTAGTCCCAGAACTAAGAGGCATGAGTTACGAGGAAAGGCTGCAGGAAATGCACCTTACGACACTGGAAGAGAAAGAAGAGTAAGGCGAGACATGATCACAACCTACAAAATCCTCAGGGGAATCGACCGGGTAAACAAGGATAAACTATTCAACACTGGTGGGACGCGAAAAAGGGGACACAGGTGGAAACTGAGTACCCACATGAGCCACAGAGACGTTAGAAGGAACTTTTTCAGAGTAGTTAACGGATGGAATGCATTAGGCAGTGATGTGGTGGAGGCTGACTCCATACACAGTTTCAAATGTAGATATGATAGAGCCCAGCAGGCTCAGGAATCTGTACACCTGTTGATTGATGGTTGAGAGGCGGGATCAAAGAGCCAAAGCTCAATCCCCGCAAGCACAAATAGGTAAGTACAAATAGGTGAGTACACACACTCACATGTATGGTGTGGGCGCTGGTAGCTGATTGGACAGCGCGCGGGACTCGTAATCCTGTGGCCCAGGTTCGATTCCCGGCGCCGGCGAGGAACAATGGGCAGAGTTTCTTTCGCCCTGATGCCCCTGTTACCTAGCAGTAAATAGATACCTGGGAGTTAGACAGCTGTTACGAGCTGTTTCCTGTGTGTGTGTGTGTATGAAAAGAATAGTAGTAACAGTTGATTGATTGACAGTTGAGAGGCGGACCGAAAGAGCCGAAGCTCAACCCACGCAAGCACATCTAGTTAAGTACACACACACACACACACACACACACACACACACACACACACACACACACACACACACACACACACACACACACACACACACACACACACACAAGGAAATCAGGAAAGTAAAAACCACACACAAGAAAATCAGGAGCCCAGGAAACAGTTGTGCACCGTCTCCAAGAGGTATAACACTCTTCCCGGAGATGGATGAAGGTGTCGTGGCCACCTTGATGGATGAGAGAGCTGGGATGAGAAGACCGAGGTAAGGGAAGCTGAGCTATGACCCGAAAGTGACGCCGGGAAATGATAAAATATGTCCCCGCTTGGGTTAATTCCCTTGGTCTTAATGAAATGTCCAAGTTACTTTGTGGTGGGCTTCAGGGGATAGCGGGTTGGTTGACTGGTAGGATAGTTGGTTGACTGGTAGGATGGTTGGTTGACTGGTAGGATGGTTGGTTGACTGGTAGGATAGTTGGTTGCCTGGTAGGATGATTGGTTGACTGGTAGGATGGTTGGTTGACTGGTTGGTTGACTGGTACGATGGTTGGTTGACTGGTAGGATGGTTGGTTGACTGGTAGGATGGTTGGGTGACTGGTTGAATGGTTGGTTGACTGGTACGATGGTTGGTTGACTGGTTGGATGGTTGATTGACTGGTAGGATGGTTGGTTGACTGGTTGGATGGTTGGTTGACTGGTAGGATGGTTG
>NC_091159.1:14871605-14874105 GCF_040958095.1 Procambarus clarkii | reverse complement strand
ACTAGAAATTGAAGGGACGACGACGTTTCGGTCCGTCCTGGACCATTCTCAAGTCGAACTTGAGAATGGTCCAGGACGGACCGAAACGTCGTCGTCCCTTCAATTTCTAGTGTGTGGTCTGGTCAACATTGTATCTTAAGTTTTAATAAAGAAATCAACACGCACTCAGCAACAAGCAAAGGGTTGAATGACGATTAAATCAACCTTAAAAGGGGAATATATTACGGCTGAAGAAGCCGAATATACCATGGGTCAAGAGGGTGTATATTAGGGCTGAAGACTGAGAATATATCCGGCGTGAAGAAAGAATATACCAAGGGTGAAGAATGGCTAATATATCAGACTTCGGACATATCTTCCCCCTCTTCACATTCCAGGATTCATTACTCACTTCCTCCTGGGTTCGACCCCCCCAGAGTATATCAGTAAGTATATCACACAAACAGTATATCAGATATGACAAGGAACTACGCTGGTGGAGATTGCGTCACTCTTCAGCTAAAATACCTCGGTCTTGTATTTTACAGTGATATTGTAATGTCCCATCACTGTTTTGCAGTGATATTGTAATGTTCTAGCACTGTTTTGCAGTGATATTGTAATGTTCTAGCACTGTTTTGCAGTGATATTGTAATGTTCTAGCACTGTTTTGCAGTGATATTGTAATGTTCTAGCACTGTTTTGCAGTGATATTGTAATGTTCTAGCACTGTTTTGCAGTGATATTGTAATGTCCTATCACTGTTTTGCAGTGATATTGTAATGTCCCAGTACTGCTTTGCAGTGATATTGTAATGGCCTATCACTGTTTTGCAGTGATATTGTAATGACCAATCACTGTTTTGCAGTGATATTGTAATGTTCTAGCACTGTTTTGCAGTGATATTGCAATGTCCCAGAACTGCTTTGCAGGGACATTGCAATGGCCTATCACTGTTTTGCAGTGATATTGTAATGTTCTAGCACTGTTTTGCAGTGATATTGTAATGTTCTATCACTGTTTTGCAGTGATATTGTAATGTTCTAGCACTGTTTTGCAGTGATATTGTAATGTTCTATCACTGTTTTACAGTGATATTGCAATGTCCTATCACTGTTTTGCAGTGATATTACAACGTCTTAGTACTGCTTTGCAGTGATTTTGCAATGTCTTGGAACTGTTTTGTAGTGGAATTGCAATATAGTGGCTATATTTTCCAGTTATAATGCAATGTTCTGGCAGTGTTATACAGTGATGTTTCAGCTTCCTGGTGATGTTGGCCTTGTCGACGACCGGGCCGCGGGGACGCTAAGCCCCGGAAGCACCTCAAGGTAACCAAGGTATGTTGGCCTTGTTAGCGCAGGTTATCTTGAGGTTATCTTGTGATGATTTATGGGGCTTTTTAGTGTCCCCGCGGCCCGGTCCTCGACCAGGCCTCCACCCCCAGCAAGCAGCCCGTGACAGCTGACTAACACCCAGGTACCTATTTTACTGCTAGGTAACAGGGGCATAGGGTGAAAGAAACTCTGCCCAATGTTTCTCGCCGGCGCCTGGGATCGAACCCAGGACCACAGGATCACATGTCCAGCGTGCTGTCCGCTCGGCTCCCCGGGGTTAACGTGTTTTAAGTATTAACGATCGTTATAGTGTCAGAATACGGTGGTTAGCCTCAGCGGTCAATCTTAACGATCAGGAAATATTTTTGTTGTCAGGTGCCTGACGGCTGAGTGGACAGCGCTCGGGATTCGTAGTCCTAAGGTTCTGAGGTTCGATCCCCGGGGGAGGTGGAAACCAATGGGCAGAGTTTCTTTCACCTTGATGCCCCTGTTGCGTAGCAGTAAATAGGTACCTGGGAGTTAGGCAGCTGCTACGGGCTGCTTCCTGGGGGGGGGGGGGTAACAAAAAGGAGGCCTGGTCGAGGACCGGGCCGCGGGTGACGCTATGCCCCGAAATCATCTCAAGATATAGTGCTGTGTATTTATAGAGCTGTGTCAGGGGCTCCTGTAAAGTGTCCGCTCTATCCGAACATTCTATCAGCAGTCGCTTGTTATCGAGGAGGGGGGGGGGGGTTCTCGGTTATCGGGGTTCATGGGCTCTGCGATATTGTGGCTTGTTGAGACTGTCGCCCCTTGTGTGGACGACATTGTGGCTTGTTGAGACTGTCGCCCCTTGTGTGGACGACACTGTGGCTTGTTGAGACTGTCGCCCCTTGTGTGGACGACATTGTGGCTTGTTGAGACTGTCGCCCCTTGTGTGGGCGACATTGTGGCTTGTTGAGACTGTCGCCCCTTGTGTGGGCGACACTGTGGCTTGTTGAGACTGTCGCCCCTTGTGTGGACGACATTGTGGCTTGTTGAGACTGTCGCCCCTTGTGTGGACGACATTGTGGCTTGTTGAGACTGTCGCCCCTTGTGTGGACGACATTGTGGCTTGTTGAGACTGTCGCCCCTTGTGTGGACGACATTGTGGCTTGTTGAGACTGTCGCCCCTTGTGTGGACGACATTGTGGCTTGTTGAGACT
>NC_091159.1:14774105-14866605 GCF_040958095.1 Procambarus clarkii | reverse complement strand
TGGAATCCTTATTCACCAGGGGATTCCAACCCGATTACAGCACATTTTATCATATAATTACTTAGGATTACTGTGGGACTCTTAAGGATTCCACGAAACTCAAATTTATGCATTCTTTTCCCTTATTTTCAGTCCTACAAACCAGTCAGCCAGATTGTTAGGTAACCTGCCTCCGTTCTGTCAATGTCAGACTCTGGCAGGGTGGTGATTATGGCTTTTGAAGAGAATTAAGGGAACCGTTCTCTTCTCTAATCTAATGCCATTTGAGCCGAGTGTGTTATTTTGCTCTTCAAATAGAACGAACACAAACCCATTGATTACTGCTATAAGTTCTGTGCCTGTCTTGCCCATTATATACAAAAATGTATGTTACTTTAACATTCGTACACAACATTACAAAGCTGTATTGATTTTGGTCATTTATTATGCACCCCATACCCATACCGTGGGTGGTAGTGGACCCCATACCCATACCGTGGGCGATGGTGGACCCCATACCCATCCCGTGGGCGGTGGTGGACCCCATACATATCCCGTGGGCGGTGGTGGACCCCATACCCATCCGTGGGCGGTGGTGGACCCCATAACCATCCCGTGGGCGGTGGTGGACCCCATACCCATCCCGTGGGCGGTGGTGGACCCCATACCCATCCCGTGGGCGGTGGTGGACCCCATACTTATCCCGTGGGCGGTGGTGGAAACTGAACAATTTGGTCGGGTTTACTAACAGGTGTTTGAGTCTACAACAGGTGTTTGTGTCTACAACAGGTGTTTGTGTCTACAACAGGTATTAGTCTACAACAGGTGTTAGTCTACAACAGGTGTATGAGTCTACAACAGGTGTATGAGTCTACAACAGGTGTATGAGTCAACAACAGGTGTTTGAGTCTACAACGGGTGTTTGTGTCTACAACAGGTGTTTGAGTCTACAACAGGTGTATGAGTCAACAACAGGTGTATGAGTCAACAACAGGTGTTTGCGTCTACAACAGGTGTTTGAGTATACACTTGTCTAGCTGCGACGTTCAACGGTCCCCAAACGCTTCTATTTCTCCCCCTTCCATTCTTCCGTTACTCTCCCATTCCACAGGTTAACTCCTTCCTACCCATCATTCTCTCCCTTTTCGTTCCATCTCCCATCTTTCATCCTTTCCTATGTCCCATCTACGTCACCCTCTATCTTATGTGCTCTTTCATCCGTCTCTGTCTCTCCTCTCTTGACCTCCCTAATTCCGATCTCCTTTTTTACCCTATCCTTTCCCCCCCTTCTCTTCCACACGCCCATCCTTTCCCCTCCCTACCTCCCCTCTCCTTCACCTACCCCCTCCCCTCTCTTCTCTCTCCACTTCAGGAATAATAAAGGCGGATTACCGGTAGCAGAAGACAATGAGATCCCCCCTTGTGAAAACACCGCCCGTTAGGAGAGGTATTGTGTCTCCAGGCTCGGTCGTGTGGTTCGGTCGTGTAGCTGTGTCGTGTGGTTCGGTCGTGTAGCTGTGTCGTGTGGTTCGGTCGTGTAGCTGTGTCGTGTGGTTCGGTCGTGTAGCTGTGTCGTGTGGTTCGGTCGTGTAGCTGTGTCGTGTGGTTCGGTCGTGTAGCTGTGTCGTGTGGTTCGGTCGTGTAGCTGTGTCGTGTGGTTCGGTCGTGTAGCTGTGTCGTGTGTGTCGTGTGGTTCGGTCGTGTAGCTGTGTCGTGTGGTTCGGTCGTGTAGCTGTGTCGTGTGGTTCGGTCGTGTAGCTGTGTCGTGTGGTTCGGTCGTGTAGCTGTGTCGTGTGGTTCGGTCGTGTAGCTGTGTCGTGTCGTTCGGTCGTGTAGCTGTGTCGTGTGGTTCGGTCGTGTAGCTGTGTCGTGTGGTTCGGTCGTGTAGATGTGTCGTGTGGTTCGGTCGTGTAGCTGTGTCGTGTGGTTCGGTCGGGAGGTTCGGTCGTGTAGCTGTGTCGTGTGGTTCGGTCGTGTAGCTGTGTCGTGTGGTTCGGTCGTGTAGCTGTGTCGTGTGGTTCGGTCGTGTAGCTGTGTCGTGTGGTTCGGTCGTGTAGCTGTGTCGTGTGGTTCGGTCGTGTGGTTCGGTCCTGTAGCTGTGTCGTGTCGTTCGGTCGTGTGGTTCGGCCGTATAGTTGTGTCGTGTGGTTCGGTCGTGTGGTTCGGTCCTGTAGCTGTGTCGTGTAGCTGTGTTGTGTCGTTCGGTCGTGTGGTTCGGCCGTATAGTTGTGTCGTGTGGTTCGGTCGTGTAGTTGTGTCGTGTCGTTCGGTCGTGTGGTTCGGTCCTGTAGCTGTGTCGTGTAGCTGTGTTGTGTCGTTCGGTCGTGTGGTTCGGCCGTATAGTTGTGTCGTGTGGTTCGGTCGTGTAGTTGTGTCGTGTCGTTCGGTCGTGTGGTTCGGTCACTGCGCGACAGTTCTGCCACCACCTGCCGACGACGCAGACGCAAGCCCGGTCAATTGGCTTATTTTAACTCTAGTAATTATCTGTGTTTATAAAGAGGGGGACTGTGTTAATATTATTATTATCATTATTATTTTTATTATTCATTTTAGGCAGATACGGAGTTTATTACTTTTATTTTTGTATTAATCTCTCTCTCTCCCTGTCTGTCTGTCTGTCTGTCTCTCTCTCTCTCTCTCTCTCTCTCTCTCTCTCTCTCTCTCTCTCTCTCTCTCTCTCTCTCTCTCTCTCTCTCTCTCTCTCTCTCTCTCTCTCTCTTTTCTAGGATGGATAAAGTTATTGGTGTTTTTCATAACTTTGGCAGAAGTAAAGTTTTCTGCTTATTGATGGTGTTTGTGTCTGGAGGACTATTGCCATATAGCCACGACACCTCCAGGTTATCTTGAGGTTATCTTGAGATGATTTCGGGACTTATCGTCCCCGCGGCCCGGTCCTCGACCAGGCCTCCTTTTTGTTACACCCCATCCCCAGGAAGCAGCCCGTAGCAGCTGTCTAACTCCCAGGTACTTATTTACTGCTAGGTAACAGGGGCATCAGGGTGAAAGAAACATTTTGCCCATTTGTCTCCGGCTTCACCAAGGATCGAACCCGGGACCTCAGGACTACGAATCCGAAGCGCTGTCCACCCAGCTGTCAGACGTCCGAATATAGCAATAGCAATTTATTGCTATATAACCACGATACATCCAGGGCTATTGCTATATAACAATAAATGCCTTTGGGGCTACTGCTACGTATAACCAAGCCTATAACCTACCACCCAAGTGTATCATGTTAGGCAACAGTTAGCCTCAGGCGACCCCTGCGCGGTTAGTGTGGCCGGTTCGCTTAACCGAATGTTTAGCACGACCCCTTCACGACCGGTTCGGGTGGGAACACGACATCCGGCCTTTTAACAGAGGAAAGATTAACGTTAAGCGGATATGGTGACCGGCCGCTCGTTGGGTGACGCGAAGTGCCTATATTGCCTCACCCCTGTGTTAAAATCGCCCTAATGATCGCAGTTACAGCCCCGCTCCTGTGCCAGGTAAGTCCACTACGGGTTATCTTGAGATGATTTCGGGGCTTTAGTGTCCCCGCGGCCCGGTCCTAGACCAGGCCTCCACCACCAGGAAGCAGCCCGTGACAGCTGACTTAACTCCCAGGTACCTATTTACTGCTAGGTAACAGGGGCATTCAGGGTGAAAGAAACTTTGCCCATTTGTTTCTGCCTCGTGCGGGAATCGAACCCGCGCCACAGAATTACGAGTCCTGCGCGCTATCCACCAGGCTACGAGGCCCATCTACGAGGCCTACGAGGCCGGGCTCACCATAGCCCGTGATACTTGCCGCTCCTGTGCCAGATAAGTACACTACCGGCTCACCATAGCCTGTGATACTTGCCGCTCCTGTGCCAGATAAGTACACTACGGGCTCGCCATTGCCCGTGCTACTTGCAACTTTCTGTTGCGAGGAGCTGAATCTAAAACAACACCCTATTTTTTAACCTGGTAATTCGTTCACCTTCCCCCATTTAAATCATCCTCTTTACCCCATGTAAATCACTCGAGGCTCCCTGTGTAATTTGCCTACTACTCCCATTTTTGGGGGGATCCATCTCATCCACTTTGCATTCCTTTTTTGTATTCTCTCTCCCCATCTACCCATCTTCCTCTCTCCGTTGTCTTCTTCCCATCTTCATCTTCCCTATCTATGTTGTCCTCTTACGGCTCTGCTTCATGTTCCGCTTCTTTCCCTATTTTTCGTAGACCCTCTTTCTCTTCATTTGATCTCCCTACTCTCTTCTCCTCGTTACTCTCTTCCTACTCTCCCTGTATTTCCTCCCACTCGTCTCTCTGTAGAGCCCTTCCATCCTTCTATAGAGCTTTTCTGGCCCTCCCTCCCCTCTTAGAGCTGGTTGATACCTGCCTCTCCCACAATCTCCTATTTTCCTCAGTATAAACCCCTTCTTCCCTAATTTTCTTCACACTCTCAACTCTCCCTCCCCTACCTCTTTCAATTCCCTCTCTACCCCGCCTTCCTCCCCCTCTCTACTCATCCCCCCCTCTCCCTCTCTACCCATCCCCTCCTCCCTCTCTACCCATCCCCTCCTCCCTCTCTACCCATCCCCTCCTCCCTCTCTACCCATCCCCCCCCCCTCCTCCAGCATCCGTATCTTCCTGCTCCCTCTTCCTCCCCCACCCCTAGCGCCTTCCCCTCCCTCTATAGCTTCCCCTTTATCCCCCGCTATAAACGGTGGACGTGCCAGATAAGAGTAAATAGCCCATTTGTTTTTGTAGACGATATTGGTCAGAAGGGGGAGATTAAGATGGGGGGGGGTAAGGAGGGGTGCGAGGGGGGGGGTAAGGAGGGGTGCGGGGGGGGGGCTGTAATGAGAGAGGGAGAGGGAGGGTGTATGCTTGGAATAAGGTTGTTTACTGAGGGGGGGAAGGGAGCTAGTGCGAAGGTGGGGGTTAAGAGTGAGAAATTTGAGGGAGGGTGAGCGTCTTGCGTAGAGAGGACAGGTGTAGGCAGGACAGAGGACAGGTATAGACAGGAGAGAGGACAATGTTACTGTAACACCATCAAGGGGTGAAGATGAGGTGTGAGTGACAGTGAGACACGGACTCAGGAGAGGTGGAGCTGAGAGAGAAGAGAAGGAGGAAGTATGGAGAGTTAGTGTCTCTCCCCCTCACAAGTGAGGAGAAATATGAGTGAGAGGTGAGTAATAGAGTATAAGGATAGATCAGAAAACATGATACTTTTATTTATAAAGAAGTTTATCTGTTGGATCTGGATCTGACCTATCTGTTATCTGTTTATCTGTATCTGTCGCTGCCGTTGTCAGAGAGAAACAGACAGACCCCCTTACCCTGAGGTTGCCTTGAAGTGTACGCAATGTGCATTAGGAATCACAGCCTGGTTGATCGCGTACCCAGTGGAGGTGATGCATCAAATGAACAAAGGGCCTTTGACCATGTCGTAGCTCAGTCGATTAAGGCAGCGTCTGGGATGCTCTCGGACGCAAGTTCGAATCCTCGTCACGGCCCTTGTGAATGTGTTCCAATGGAGGTATTTATCAGGTTACCTCGTAAGATCCAAAAGAGGTCGCGGACTTGTTATTCCACCTATATACAGAAGGAAGGGGATTATAACAAATGTTTACAGAGTTGTATGTTATAGCGAGCTTTTCACATCACTACATGTGAATGAGGTTGTATTTGTTGTATTGTATTTGATAGGTTGTATTTTCTATCTGTGTGACGTCTCTCTCGTCTCTGCTTCAAAGAACACAGTTTGCGTGATTTTTAATAGTGCAAATAACCTGGATGTTGTGTTGAGTGAATTCTGGCAATACAAGTTATCTACACGTTCTCCAGGTCAGCAGTTTCACACAAGCTTTGAATGGAACGGTTAATGTACTGAAATATTCCGCTCCAGGTGGAAGCAGTGCCCTAAGATGTGACAACTATGTGATGGTGGTCTTAAAGACGGTCTCCTGACGTGATTATTTCCAGGTCATCCACGGTTCCCGTGTAGCGTGTGTCTGTATAGTGTACGTGGGTGTGTGCCTGTATAGTGTACGTGGGTCTGTGTCTGTATAGTGTACGTGGGTCTGTGTCTGTATAGTGTACGTGGGTCTGTGTCTGTATAGTGTACGTGGGTCTGTGTCTGTATAGTGTACGTGGGTGTGTGCCTGTATAGTGTACGTGGGTCTGTGTCTGTATAGTGTACGTGGGCGTGTGTCTGTATAGTGTACGTGGGTGTGTGCCTGTATAGTGTACGTGGGTCTGTGTCTGTATAGTGTACGTGGGTCTGTGTCTGTATAGTGTACGTGGGTGTGTGCCTGTATAGTGTACGTGGGTCTGTGTCTGTATAGTGTACGTGGGTCTGTGTCTGTATAGTGTACGTGGGTCTGTGTCTGTATAGTGTACGTGGGTCTGTGTCTGTATAGTGTACGTGGGTGTGTGCCTGTATAGTGTACGTGGGTCTGTGTCTGTATAGTGTACGTGGGCGTGTGTCTGTATAGTGTACGTGGGTGTGTGCCTGTATAGTGTACGTGGGTCTGTGTCTGTATAGTGTACGTGGGTCTGTGTCTGTATAGTGTACGTGGGTGTGTGCCTGTATAGTGTACGTGGGTCTGTGTCTGTATAGTGTACGTGGGTCTGTGTCTGTATAGTGTACGTGGGTCTGTGTCTGTATAGTGTACGTGGGTGTGTGCCTGTATAGTGTACGTGGGTCTGTGTCTGTATAGTGTACGTGGGTGTGTGCCTGTATAGTGTACGTGGGTCTGTGTCTGTATAGTGTACGTGGGTGTGTGCCTGTATAGTGTACGTGGGTCTGTGTCTGTATAGTGTACGTGGGTGTGTGCCTGTATAGTGTACGTGGGTCTGTGTCTGTATAGTGTACGTGGGTGTGTGCCTGTATAGTGTACGTGGGTCTGTGTCTGTATAGTGTACGTGGGTGTGTGCCTGTATAGTGTACGTGGGTCTGTGTCTGTATAGTGTACGTGGGTCTGTGTCTGTATAGTGTACGTGGGTCTGTGTCTGTATAGTGTACGTGGGTGTGTGCCTGTATAGTGTACGTGGGTCTGTCTGTAGTGTACGTGGGTCTGTGCCTGTATAGTGTACGTGGGTCTGTGTCTGTATAGTGTACGTGGGTCTGTGTCTGTATAGTGTACGTGGGTCTGTGTCTGTATAGTGTACGTGGGTGTGTGCCTGTATAGTGTACGTGGGTCTGTCTGTAGTGTACGTGGGTCTGTGCCTGTATAGTGTACGTGGGTCTGTGTCTGTATAGTGTACGTGGGTCTGTGTCTGTATAGTGTACGTGGGTCTGTGTCTGTATAGTGTACGTGGGTGTGTGCCTGTATAGTGTACGTGGGTCTGTCTGTAGTGTACGTGGGTCTGTGCCTGTATAGTGTACGTGGGTCTGTGTCTGTATAGTGTACGTGGGTCTGTGTCTGTATAGTGTACGTGGGTGTGTGCCTGTATAGTGTACGTGGGTCTGTGTCTGTATAGTGTACGTGGGTCTGTGTCTGTATAGTGTACGTGGGTCTGTGTCTGTATAGTGTACGTGGGTCTGTGTCTGTATAGTGTACGTGGGTGTGTGCCTGTATAGTGTACGTGGGTCTGTGTCTGTATAGTGTACGTGGGCGTGTGTCTGTATAGTGTACGTGGGTGTGTGCCTGTATAGTGTACGTGGGTCTGTGTCTGTATAGTGTACGTGGGTCTGTGTCTGTATAGTGTACGTGGGTGTGTGCCTGTATAGTGTACGTGGGTCTGTGTCTGTATAGTGTACGTGGGTCTGTGTCTGTATAGTGTACGTGGGTCTGTGTCTGTATAGTGTACGTGGGTGTGTGCCTGTATAGTGTACGTGGGTCTGTGTCTGTATAGTGTACGTGGGTGTGTGCCTGTATAGTGTACGTGGGTCTGTGTCTGTATAGTGTACGTGGGTGTGTGCCTGTATAGTGTACGTGGGTCTGTGTCTGTATAGTGTACGTGGGTGTGTGCCTGTATAGTGTACGTGGGTCTGTGTCTGTATAGTGTACGTGGGTGTGTGCCTGTATAGTGTACGTGGGTCTGTGTCTGTATAGTGTACGTGGGTGTGTGCCTGTATAGTGTACGTGGGTCTGTGTCTGTATAGTGTACGTGGGTCTGTGTCTGTATAGTGTACGTGGGTCTGTGTCTGTATAGTGTACGTGGGTGTGTGCCTGTATAGTGTACGTGGGTCTGTCTGTAGTGTACGTGGGTCTGTGCCTGTATAGTGTACGTGGGTCTGTGTCTGTATAGTGTACGTGGGCGTGTGTCTGTATAGTGTACGTGGGTGTGTGCCTGTATAGTGTACGTGGGTCTGTGTCTGTATAGTGTACGTGGGTCTGTGTCTGTATAGTGTACGTGGGTGTGTGCCTGTATAGTGTACGTGGGTCTGTGTCTGTATAGTGTACGTGGGTGTGTGCCTGTATAGTGTACGTGGGTCTGTGTCTGTATAGTGTACGTGGGTGTGTGCCTGTATAGTGTACGTGGGTCTGTGTCTGTATAGTGTACGTGGGTGTGTGCCTGTATAGTGTACGTGGGTCTGTGTCTGTATAGTGTACGTGGGTGTGTGCCTGTATAGTGTACGTGGGTCTGTGTCTGTATAGTGTACGTGGGTGTGTGCCTGTATAGTGTACGTGGGTCTGTGTCTGTATAGTGTACGTGGGTCTGTGTCTGTATAGTGTACGTGGGTCTGTGTCTGTATAGTGTACGTGGGTGTGTGCCTGTATAGTGTACGTGGGTCTGTCTGTAGTGTACGTGGGTCTGTGCCTGTATAGTGTACGTGGGTCTGTGTCTGTATAGTGTACGTGGGTCTGTGTCTGTATAGTGTACGTGGGTCTGTGTCTGTATAGTGTACGTGGGTGTGTGCCTGTATAGTGTACGTGGGTCTGTCTGTAGTGTACGTGGGTCTGTGCCTGTATAGTGTACGTGGGTCTGTGTCTGTATAGTGTACGTGGGTCTGTGTCTGTATTGTGTACGTGGGTCTGTGTCTGTATAGTGTACGTGGGTGTGTGCCTGTATAGTGTACGTGGGTCTGTCTGTAGTGTACGTGGGTCTGTGCCTGTATAGTGTACGTGGGTCTGTGTCTGTATAGTGTACGTGGGTCTGTGTCTGTAGTGTACGTGGGTCTGTGTCTGTAGTGTACGTGGACCTGGTGATCAACGCTTCGTTATATTTAGCGTAGCTGAGGAGCTGGAACTGGTCTATATTGAGCATTGAAGGACCTGAATTCCATCTTCTGGAGGTTTGTTGTGTCGACTCTTATAAACATCCTGGTGTCTGCTGCATGCACTGATACGGTACTATAGTTCGTGTTTCTTCTCCGATATGAAAATGAGTGAGTATCGTAGCAAGCTCAGTGCGCTAGGGGACTTTGAAAGAGTAATGGAACATGCACAATACTCTAGGGGACTGAGGAATACTGGAACAAGTATACTACTTGTTCTAGTAGGGGGGTCTGTAGTAGTTCTAGGCTTGGGGGTCTGGTAGCTGAGTGGACAGCGCGCAGGATTCGTAATTCTGTGGCTCGGGTTCAATTCCCGTACCAGGCAGAAACAAATGGGCAAAGTTTCTTTCACCCTGAATGCCCCTGTTACCTAGCAGTAAATAGGTACCTGGGAGTTAGGCAGCTGTTACGGAGCTGCTTCCTGGTGTGTGTGTGTGTGTGTGTGTGTGTGAGGGGAACAAAAAAGTATTATTTAGTTACAGTTGAGAGGCGGGCCGAAAGAGCAGTGCTCAACCCCCGCAAGCACAACTAGGTGAATACACACACAGTATTGGAGAAAGAGAAAGAAAAATGGAATGCACTTAGGGAGCAGATTGTGAAAGCAAAAATCTATTCATAATCTTAAAACTAGATATGATTTGGAAATGGGACCAGATTCATTGCTATAAACAACCAATGGCTAGAAAAGCAGGATCCAAGAGTCAATGCTCGATCCTGCAGGCACAAATAGGTGAGTACACACACACACACTCACCGATGGGGCGCCGGTGGCTGTGTGGACAGCACGCTGAACGCGTAATAATGTGACCCGGGTTCGATTCCTGGCGCCGGCGAAAAACAAAATGGGCAGAGTTTCTTTCACCCTGATACACCTGTTACCTAGCAGTAAATAGGTACCTGGGAGTTAGTCAGCTGTTACTGGCTGCTTCCTGGCGTGTGTACTCACTTAATTGTGCTTGCGGGGGTTGAGCTTTGGCTCTTTGGTCCCGCCTCTCAACTGTCAATCAACTGGTGTACAGATTCCTGAGCCTACTGGGCTCTATCATATCTACATTCGAAACTGTGTATGGAGTCAGCCTCCACCACATCACTTCCTAGTGCATTCCATTTATTAACTACTCTGACACTGAAAAAATTCTTTCTAACGTCTCTGTGGCTCATCTGGGTACTAAGTTTCCACCTGTGTCCCCTTGTTCGTGTCCCACCCGTGCTGAAGAGTTTGTCTTGGTCCACCCTGTCAATTCCCCTGAGAATTTTGTAGGTGGTTATCATGTCTCCCCTTACTCTTCTGTTTTCCAGGGATGTGAGGTTCAGCTCCTTTAGCCTTTCCTCGTAGCTCAATCCTCTCAGTTCCGGGACGAGCCTGGTGGCATACCGCTGAATCTTCTCTAACTTTGTCTTGTGTTTAACTAGGTATGGACTCCAGGCTGGAGCTGCATACTCCAGGATTGGTCTTACATAAGTGGTATACAGGGTTCTGAAAGATTCCTTACACAAGTGTGTGTGTGTGTGTGTGTGTGTGTGTGTGTGTGTGTGTGTGTGTGTGTGTGTGTGTGTGTGTGTGTGTGTGTGTGTGTGTGTGTGGAAAAAAATAGTAACAGTTGATTGATTGACAGTTGAGAGGCGGGCCGAAAGAGCAAAGGTCAACCCCCGCAAGCACAACTAGGTGATTACACACACACACACAAGCCCATCAGGGAAATTGATCAAATTGAGGAGCAATGTTCACGGCACCAGAAATATCAAGGGACATGGAAACTGGAAACACCAATGAGCCACAGAGATGTTAGAAAGAACTGCAGTGAAGAGTAGATGCGCCACAGACACGACCACACAATGTATACACACTAGAGGTCCACGACCACACAATGTATACACACTAGAAGACCACGACCACACAATGTATACACACTAGAGGGCCACGACCACACAATGTATACACACTAGAGGTCCACGACCACACAATGTATACACAATAGAGGTCCACGACCACACAATGTATACACACTAGAGGTCCACGACCACACAATGTATACACAATAGAGGACCACGACCACACAATGTATACACACTAGAGGTCCACGACCACACAATGTATACACACTAGAGGTCTACGACCACACAATGTATTCACACTAGAGGTCCACGACCACACAATGTATACACACTAGAGGACCACGATCACACAATGTATACACACTAGAGGTCCACGACCACACAATGTATACACACTAGAGGTCCACGACCACACAATGTATACACACTAGAGGTCCACGACCACACAATGTATACACACTAGAGGACCACGATCACACAATGTATACACACTAGAGGACCACGACTCTTCACGACCCTCCCAGCAACCTTTAGAAATATTCCCAGAACAAAAGGGGACTTCAAGAATTTTATTTTTTGTACACGTTCGTGCAAGAAGTGGCGGACCAACACGGTTGTGTAGTGGCTATGTGGGCTGGCGGGCTGCTCCAAGCAACAGTCTGTTGGATCAAGTAGTCAAAAGGCAAGCCTAGACCCAGGCCGGGCTAGGCTTGAAGAAGAAGTTGTCTTAGTAAACTCGATACACAATTATATTAAAAGAGGGAAAGAGAATAATTGCAATTATTCAATTATTGATTGAATAATTGTCGATTGTTGCAAGACTAACTGCAAGAAGATCTAGGTAAGTACACACACACACACACACACATGTGCAAGCATACATATT
This sequence comes from Procambarus clarkii, assembly GCF_040958095.1. Lineage (NCBI taxonomy): Eukaryota > Metazoa > Arthropoda > Malacostraca > Decapoda > Cambaridae > Procambarus > Procambarus clarkii. The sequence continues at coordinate 14,854,705 of NC_091159.1, read as the reverse complement.
CTCTCTCTCTCTCTCTCTCTCTCTCTCTCTCTCTCTCTCTCTCTCTCTCTCTCTCTCTCTCTCTCTCTCTCTCTCTCTCTCTCTCTCTCTCTCTCTCTCCCACTCTCCCAAAGGAGACCATAATTATCGAGACGTAGTGCAATTTTTCCCTGCGGCTTACTGTCAGCAACAGCTGAGTTGATCAGGTCGTCGCCAGGGAATATGAAAATCTCTCGCCGGGGAAATTGATTGCGAGTAACCAGGCAAATTTCCCCACTTATTTGGATATATACTGACTTCTAATTTATTTCCGAAAAGTGAACAGTGATTAGAGAATTATGAACACATGGAAAGAGAATTATTGAGGGAGAGAGAGAGAGAGAGAGAGAGAGAGAGAGAGAGAGAGAGAGAGAGAGAGAGAGAGAGAGAGAGAGAGAGAGAGAGAGAGAGAGAGAATGGGGGGAGGAGAAGGAAGGAGAGAATGTGGGAAGATGCAAAGATGATGGCTTGCTAGGGAGATTGAATAGGGAAGGGAGATTGGGAGAAAATTTACTGGAGCATCCTATAGTGACTTAAGGGAGATAGGGATCGATGGATGTTGTATAACAAGGGGTTCCCTGTACACTAGGGAGAACGATAGTACATTGTATATATGAACACATGTGAACATATGTGACCACATACGGTAATTATTAGGGGAACGCGCCAAGCCATTACGACTATATAGCACTTGGAAGGTGTCAGGATAAGGCTTTGGGATGGGGACGGGGGGAGGGGGGAAGGAATGGTGGCCAGCCACTTGAACGGTTAGGGATTGAACGCCGACCTGCACGAAGCGAGACCGTCGCTCTACCGTCCACCCTAAGTGGTTAGAAACACTTACGGATTAATGGAAGTCACTTCTATAAAAAATATGCTTTAGTATCCACACAGGAAATAAAACGAAAATAATCCGAGTGCTTCCGTTTATCTTGAGATTTTCAAGGAATACCTGTAGACAGACAATACACAGTTGTGGGCTAACATGACCCCCACACGTGAGTTCACTAAGAAACATAACACGAGAAATTGCCTCGCTTCTGTATTTACAAGTAACATGTAAATCGCATAATGAAAATAGAAAATATATGTACTCGGTTGCTCAACACCCTCCCAGCGAGCATAAGAAATATTGCCGGAACAACAGTGGACATCTTCAAGAGGAAACTAGATAGTTTCCTCCAAGGAGTGCCGGACCAACCGGGCTGTGGTGGGTATGTGGCCCTGCGGGCCGCTCCAAGCAACAGCCTGATGGACCAAACTCTCACAAGTCAAGCCTGGCCTCGGGCTGGGCTTGGGGAGTAGAAGAACTCCCAGAACCCCATCAACCAGACCATGTACAATTTCACCCATTCTTATGGGAATAGGTCTTCTGGACTTTAACCCATACTTATATTCATATTTACATAATTTTATACATAACGCAATTATTACTGTAACGATCAGAGGTCGACAGGGAACGACCCTGTCCCCTGTATGATCCCCTTGGGCAACATGGGTGGTACACGAACAAGGGGACACAGGTGGAAACTGAGTACTCAGATGAGCCATTGAGACAGAAACAACCTTTTCAGGCTGTTAATAAATGGAATGCATTAGACAGTGATGTGGTGGAGACAGACTCCATACACAGTTTCAAATGTAGATATGATAGAGCCCAGTAGGCTCAGGAATCTGTACATCAGTTGATTGACAGTTGAGAGGCGGGACCACCAAGGAGCCGAAGCTCAACCCCCGTAAGTACAATTAGTTGAGTACAGTGTGCAGCGAAAATTTCAAATGTCCTTGTATCCCACCCTTGTGCTACTAACTCACCCCTAATGTTACAGTATACAACTGTAGTATTGCACTCGAAGACTCACAATAACGTGGCTGAAGTTTGTTGACCAGACCACACTAGAAAGTGAAGGGACGACGACGTTTCGGTCCGTCCTGGACCATTCTCAAGTCGATTGTGAGAATTCACAATCGACTTGAGAATGGTCCAGGACGGACAGAAACGTCGTCGTCCCTTCACTTTCTAGTGTGTGGTCTGGTCAATACTGTTGTATTATTTTGTCACTTTATTCTGAGGTAGTAATTAGGTGAATTCAAGTTGTGTTTGGGTGAACTTGTCATTATCTGTGTCAGCTGCGAGACGTGCCAGACACGCGTGTTGATGGCACGTATCCTGGTTAACTTGAGACGATTTCGGGGCTTAGCCTCCCCGCGGCCCGGTCCTCGACCAGGCCTCCTTTTTGTTACATATCCCCCAGGAAGCAGCCCGTAGCAGTTGTCTAGCTCCCAGGTACCTATTTACTGCTAGGTGAACAGGGGCTTTCAGCCTCCGCCGGGGATCGAACCCGGAACCTTAGGACTATGAAACCCGAGCGCTGTTCACTCAGCCGTCAGGACTAACCCTGCCACGTCAAGAATGTTTGGGTTTGTCTCCAGAGTATTAACGTACACAACCAATTGTACCTTGTAAATAAATAAATAAATAAATAAATAAAAATTAATTTCTGATCATAGTACGGTATTTTGTTTTAGCTCTTTATTATCTTAGCATTTACATAGTACTTTGTAATTTGTTTGGAAATTACCTCGCTTCTGCGGTTCTTCTTATTTTTCATGTTTGTTTTTTTGGTTGACTGAAGTTGCGCTTTTGTAAGTGTTTTGCTGTTTTGTTTTTTGATGGTTATTATCTTTATTAGCAGGTGATAGTGTGTGTTATAGCGGCCCCTGTGTTCTCTGGAGAACTCTTTGTACACCTACTTTTGTTCATTTATTATGTGTCCCATACCCATCCTGTGTATGGTGTGTGTGGGGGGATATGGAGAGAGAATGATCGGAAGTGTGGGAGAGAGAGAGAGAGAGAGATAGCTAATTAGGAACACCAATATACGCCCTTCCTCCCTCCCTCCCTTCCACATACGCCCTTCCTCCCTCCCCTCCACATACGCCCTTCCTCATTCTTCTCCACATTCCTGCTTCCTCCCTCCACACACACACGTACACACCCCTTCCTTCCCTATACATTCAGATCTTCCCTCCATAATTCCTTCCTCCCTGCCATCCTCTACACAGTTCACGCCCCTCCCCTCCCATCTCCTCTCCCACACGCATCTTTAACATACGTCCCATATCATACGTACATTCCACAACAGGTTTCTCCCAATATCGCTCCACATACCCCTTGTCATAAGTCTAATTGAACATTATATGTATTTACATTGTGTGAAATACATATCTAACCTACCAGACCCAGAGACAATAAAAGACGTTACACGACCAAAGATCACATTCACTCCAAACATCTACCACCTACGGGTTATTCATACCCGTGCCACCTCTTGTGGCGGCTTGTTCTTCACCACTCAATCGTCTAACATTCAAATATATGTGTGACGACAGACATATGTACAACATATATTGACTTTTGGCATTGCATGTACTAGCTCTATCTAGAAATCCAACATTATGTTTGTAACTCATCTTGTATGTATGTACTTTTACCCGAATCAACATTTGAGTTGATATATACTGTTACTGAACATCACAGTTCACAGTTCACACCAGAGGCATAAGTACTTCAGGTAAATCGGTAAACATCACAACAGTAGAAACCTAACCTAATCTACTTAGATCCAAATGTAGCCTCTCGCAAGAGGATGGTTTAAAGTCTGCGCTGACGAGGAATGTTAACTTTTTTTACCCCCCTGTCGGTACAGAGGCTGAGCTTAAGAACTGAATCTCAACCTCTCAAGCACAGGTACAGGAGTTGAGGTATGTGAGTACACACGCCTCTACACACTTGCAACCGTCAGGAAAAGTGTGGCTGTGGCGGTTGAAATTGAAATTCGGTTGGGGTGTGATTGTGCAGGTGGGGAGGAGGGGGAGGGGGGGGGAAGGGGGCAGGTGGAAGTGTGGGGGTGGGGGGGGGAGGAACAGAAAGTAGTCTACAACGGAAACAACAGTTTAATTACAATTTAGTTTTAAGCTCTTCCCGTCAACTCTGCCCCTCTCCTTCTTCCCTATCTCTCTTCCATCTCCCCTTTCTCTCGTTGTACCTCTTCCTTCCAACGCTGTATTACCTTTCTTTGGATTTCTCTCTCTCTCTCTCTCTCTCTCTCTCTCTCCCTCCCTCCCCCCTCTCCCACCCAATCGCTATTTAAAGGGACCACATGTGGTATGGGAGCTGCACATGACATTTTTTTTCAATCTTGTTTCGATTTTTGCACATGAGTGATTGTACGAGTGTTTTTATTGTGCGCGTGCGCGTACACCGCACACACACGCCACTCTCACGCACAAACACACACGCTCAGCGCTCGGGAGTCGTAATACAAAGGACCCGGGTTCGATTTTTGGCTGAGGCAGAAATAAATGGGCAGTTTCTTTCTCCCTGATGCTTATATATCCTTAGCAATAAATAGGTACCTGATGGTTAGACAGCTGTTATGGGCTGCATCCTGGTGTGTGTGTGTACTCACATAGTTGTGCTTGCGGGGATTGAGCTCTGGCTCTTTGGTCCCGCCTCTCAACTGTCAATCAACTGGTGTACCGATTCCTGAGCCTACTGGGCTCTATCATATCTACATTCGAAACTGTGAAAGGAGTCAGCCTCCACCACATCAGTTCCTAGTGCATTCCATCTGTTAACTGCTCTGACACTATAAATGTTCCTTCGATTATCTCTATGGCTCACCTGGGTACTCATTTTCTGCCAATAGTTACTATTTGTGTCTGCAGAATCGAGCTATTAGTTCTTGGACCCCGCCTTTCTTACCAATCTATTTTCCTCTATTATATCTCACACACACACACACACACACACACACACACACACACACACACACACACACACATAAAGCAGCCCGTAGCAGCTGTCTAACTCCCAGGTACATATTTACTGCTAGGTGAACAGGCGCATAAGGGTGAAAGAAACTTTGCCCAATTGTTCCGCCACCTTTACTTATCAAACTGTATATGAAGCCTTAGTGCCTCGTCTTACTTGAACCCACCCCGAGTCATAGGTAAGTTATTAACAACTGGCAGAAATAGACAATCTATAATCAATTAAAGGGAAAGGGGTTAAACAGCACTAAACAGAACCATCACCAAGTGTACTTCTTAACTACATATACACATGTGTACAGCACATAACACTGCAGTGTTATGTATACATAACACTGCAGGTGTCACCGTCGCACTGGACACTATGAAAGAACTTCTGCAATCTTCTTTCCCTGCGAGTCCACTTCTATATTCTATCGTCCACCACTGAAGGTTCTTTCCCTCAGTCTGTGGTCTATGGTCCTCACGCCGGCGAGTTCACCTTTCTCAGTACATCATGGACCAGTCCTGCACGGTGTTGTTACGGTGCCCCAACACCACTTACACTCTCCAGCAACACTGGCAGGGGTGTCCAGCAACACTGGCAGGGGTGTCCAGCAACACTGGCAGGGGTCTCCAGCAACACACTGGCAGGGGTCTCCAGCAACACACTGGCAGGGGTCTCCAGCAATACACTGGCAGGGGTCTCCAGCAATACACTGGCAGGGGTCTCCAGCAACACTGGCAGGGGTCTCCAGCAACACTGGCAGGGGTCTCCAGCAACACACTGGCAGGGGTCTCCAGCAACACACTGGCAGGGGTCTCCAGCAACACACTGGCAGGGGTCTCCAGCAACACACTGGCAGGGGTCTCCAGCAACACACTGGCAGGGGTCTCCAGCAACACACTGGCAGGGGTCTCCAGCAACACACTGGCAGGGGTCTCCAGCAACACACTGGCAGGGGTCTCCAGCAACACACTGGCAGGGGTCTCCAGCAACACACTGGCAGGTCTCCAGCAACACACTGGCAGGGGTCTCCAGCAACACACTGGCAGGGGTCTCCAGCAACACTGGCAGGGGTCTCCAGCAACACACTGGCAGGTCTCCAGCAACACACTGGCAGGGGTCTCCAGCAACACACTGGCAGGGGTCTCCAGCAACACTGGTAGAGGTCTCCAGCAACACACTGGCAGGTCTCCAGCAACACACTGGCAGGGGTCTCCAGCAACACACTGGCAGGGGTCTCCAGCAACACTGGCAGGGGTCTCCAGCAACACACTGGCAGGGGTCTCCAGCAACACACTGGCAGGGGTCTCCAGCAACACACTGGCAGGGGTCTCCAGCAACACACTGGCAGGGGTCTCCAGCAACACACTGGCAGGGGTCTCCAGCAACACACTGGCAGGGGTCTCCAGCAACACACTGGCAGGGGTCTCCAGCAACACACTGGCAGGGGTCTCCAGCAACACACTGGCAGGGGTCTCCAGCAACACACTGGCAGGGGTCTCCAGCAACACTGGCAGGGGTCTCCAGCAACACACTGGCAGGGGTCTCCAGCAACACTGGCAGGGGTCTCCAGCAACACACTGGCAGGTCTCCAGCAACACACTGGCAGGGGTCTCCAGCAACACACTGGCAGGGGTCTCCAGCAACACTGGCAGGGGTCTCCAGCAACACTGGCAGGGGTCTCCAGCAACACACTGGCAGGTCTCCAGCAACACACTGGCAGGGGTCTCCAGCAACACACTGGCAGGGGTCTCCAGCAACACACTGGCAGGGGTCTCCAGCAACACTGGCAGGGGTCTCCAGCAACACACTGGCAGGTCTCCAGCAACACACTGGCAGGGGTCTCCAGCAACACACTGGCAGGGGTCTCCAGCAACACACTGGCAGGGGTCTCCAGCAACACTGGCAGGGGTCTCCAGCAACACACTGGCAGGGGTCTCCAGCAACACACTGGCAGGGGTCTCCAGCAACACTGGCAGGGGTCTCCAGCAACACACTGGTAGAGGTCTCCAGCAACACGCTAACAGGCTTCCACACAGGCTTAAAACAAGCCGTAACAGAAGGACATTGATTCCATCTCGTAACTCAACCATTCCGAGATACATCGGTCCAATCCCCAATACTTCGCTAAGTATCAGACCAATCACTGTCTTCACCGACTCGACCACTTATTCCCACTGGAGGACGTCTTGAGTTCAGGACGGCCCTGGGTGAACTGAGTCCTGTCGACCAAGGTTCCACCCACATCACTTCTGTAGACTAAAATGTGATTAATAAGAAACTACACAGGCGTCAATAAAATCACAGCCTTCCATTGGGGAACAGAAAATAGGGTCGGGTGCGCTCAACAGATGGCGTTGACATCGTCACAGTGTGTGTGTGTAAGAAAAATAATAGATATGATAGAGAAAAATAGGTTGAGAGTCAGTACATTAGTCAACCAACGTTTAGAAAGGCGGGGTCCAAGAGCTAGCAGCTCGATATCCTGCAGGCGAGTGTACTAGGTGAGTATACGAATACACACCCACATACACCCTTCATCTACTCACTAATTACACACCATTGTTAACAGCGCGCGAAGTATATATATTTTTACCCGAAATAATTTCATCCATTCAGAGTTCCGGCAGGTAATTGACACATTTCCCCTCTGACACCGAGACAAGGACACATCTCCCCTCACTAGGAACAAGACCTGACAAGGGGCCTGACAGCTGAGTGGACAACGCTTAGTATTCGTAGTCCTGAGGTTCCGGGCTCGATCCCCGGTGGAGGCTGAAACAAATGGGGAGAGTTTCTTTCACGCTGTTGCTCGCCTAGCAGTAAATAGGTACCTGGGAGTTAGACAGCTGCTACGGGCTGCTTCCTGGGGGGGGGGGGTTGTAACAAAAAGGAGGTCTGGTCGAGGACCGGGCCGCGGGGACGCTAAGCCCCGAAGTCATCTCAAGATAACCTCTCAAGATAAGACAAGGACAAGTCTCCCCTCACTATAGACAAGACAAGGACACTATGTCATTGAATAGTGTAAATACAGTAATTTACTGTAAATTCGTGTTAACAAACGCAGCTGTAAATATGCAAATACTTATGAATACAGCATTTAAATATTAATTCAAATTTATATTTAAATTTAAATTTAAATTAATATTATTCCTGGCGGTTAGTTACTTGCCATCGTTGCCTCCCTCAGGACGAAGACAATACTCCATATGGCGCGAATTTTTGGCGGCAAGTCTATGAGGCCGCAATCATTACAGCGATCTAACGGACGACAGCGATCACATCCGCCACCGCTGCTTCCGGGGGAGGGAGGGGAAGGTGGGGATTGTTGTGGTTGATGGATGAAGGAGGATAGATGGGGTTTAGTGGGAGGGGGTGTGTGGGTGGGGGTTTAGTGGGAGGGGGTGTGTGGGTGGGGGTTTAGTGGGAGGGGGGAAGTGGTCATCATAGATATATTCCACCAGAAATGTATCATACTTCATATTTCTCTATTTATATTCTCAAGAGTTTCTATATGTATATACTCAAAAGTTCCTCTATGTATATAATCAAGAGTTCCTCTATGTATATACTCAAAAGAGTTTACTTTAGTACTTTAAATTTGAACCATGATGAGGGGTTTCGGACACGTCGGGCCGTCAGTTGCAGGTGACCAAGTCGCTGTTCTTGCCAGTTGTCAAGTTTTATACAAATTTTTAAGACTGAAAAGTATATTTTAGTTTTAGATGGGCGAAGTAATTAACTAATTATATTACTTATTATTTTTAAAGGAGATGCAAATAGGGTTTTAATTGGTATTTATTATTCTAGAGCATAACACTGCTCAGTAATTTTGAGTTATCGTGCATCAGGCGTGTGTTCGTAGCACGTGGCGCCAGTGTTGCCACGTGCTGGCGAGTATTTTTTGTGTGTTTATGGTGACCTTCCCGAGGGCAGTGAGAGGGGGTCACCAGCCCCTCCTCTCCGTCCCTCCCCAATCAACTTCCCCTCTCACTGTACGACCCCCCAACACTCCTCTATTGGCGGCATCAAGTGCTATTGTGGTCGCGAGTGGCTACAGCTGGCGACGATCGCAGGCACGTTGTCGTACTAGCAACTGTTCGTCGACGTGTGGGTGTGGTTAGACGCTGACGTGTGGGTGTAGTTAGACGCTGACGTGTGGGTGTGGTTAGACGCTGACATGTGGATGTAGTTAGACGCCGACGTGTGGGTGTAGTTAGACGCTGACGTGTGGGTGTAGTTAGACGCTGACGTGTGGGTGTAGTTAGACGCCGACGTGTGGGTGTAGTTAGACGCTGACGTGTGGGTGTGGTTAGACGCTGACATGTGGGTGTAGTTAGACGCTGACGTGTGGTTAGACATTGACGTGTGGGTGTAGTTAGTCGCTGACGTGTGGGTGTAGTTAGACGCTGACGTGTGGGTGTAGTTAGACGCTGACTCATGGGTGTAGTTAGACGCTGACGCATGAGTGAAGTTAGACGCTGACGTGTGGGTGTAGTTAGACGCTGACGTGTGGGTGTAGTTAGACGCTGACGCATGAGTGAAGTTAGACGCTGACGTGTGGGTGTAGTTAGACGCTGACTCATGGGTGTAGTTAGACGCTGACGTGTGGGTGTAGTTAGTCGCTGACGTGTGGGTGTAGTTAGACGCTGACTCATGGGTGTAGTTAGACGCTGACTCATGGGTGTAGTTAGACGCTGACGCATGAGTGAAGTTAGACGCTGACGCATGAGTGAAGTTAGACGCTGACGCATGAGTGAAGTTAGACGCTGACGCATGAGTGAAGTTAGACGCTGACGCATGAGTGAAGTTAGACGCTGACGCATGAGTGAAGTTAGACGCTGACGCATGAGTGAAGTTAGACGCAGCTGTCCGTACCCTGACTCAATGAAAAATGAAAATAAATCTGTATCACAGTTTCAGCTCCGTAGTGACCCAACATTTTTCCGCGGTGGCCACGACCTGGTAATTAGTGGTGTAAGTAACTAGCGGGCGCTAATTAGAAGGTGGAGGTAATTGACTTGTAATTGTCTCTCGTGCACTTGTCAATGGTAAGCTTTACCGTTTTGTGTAACTAAGGGGTAATGTTTACAGCCATTAATAGTGATACATATCACACCGTCACAAGACTGGTATAATTCCACGACTAAGAGGTATACCATCTTCTAAACTTTGAGGACAGACCAACTTGTTGGAGCACTCTTGTCATTGGCTGAGATGAGAGGCTTCAGGTCCTCCAGCACGTGGTGCTGGGAGTGGGTGGGTGGTGCTGGGAGTGGGTGGGTGGTGCTGGGAGTGGGTGGGTGGTGCTGGGAATGGGTGGGTGGTGCTGGGAATGGGTGGGTGATGGTGGGTGTTGCTGGGAGTGGGTGGGTGGTGCTGGGAGTGGGTGGGTGATGCTGGGAGTCGGTGGGTGATGCTGGGAGTGGGTGGGTGATGCTAGGAGTGGGTGGGTGATGCTGGGAGTGAGTGGGTGGTGCTGGGAGTGGGTGGGTGATGCTGGGAGTGGGTGGGTGATGCTGGGAGTGGGTGGGTGATGCTGGGAGTGGGTGGGTGATGCTGGGAGTGGGTGGGTGATGCTGGGATGCTTGGGGGGGGGGGTAGGATGGGGTTCTTGAGATAGATATTCCCAAAAGAGCATGTAATTGCAACTGATAATATAGGAGGCAATAGAGCTGATAATAGAGCGGATAACAAAGCATATAATGGCGCTGGTAATATTATAAAAGAGCTGATAACATGTAATAGAGCTAACGATAATATAGCAGGTAAGACAGCTAATAATATAGATCTGATAATAGAGCTATAGTAGTGCTCTTAAGCTAAAGAACCAATAATATAACAGTAATAGAGCTGGTAATGAGCTGATAATAGGGCGGTAACAGAGCTGATAATAGAGGTGATAGTATAGCAGGTAATAAAAATGATGCTAGAAAGGTATTAAAGCTGATAATAGAGCTGTTATAAGAGATTTTATTAAACAGTTGAAAATATATCAGTAATAAAGCTTTCAATGGAGCAGAAAATAGGTTAGTAATAGAGCTAAATAAAGAGCCCAATAAGTTTGATTCAATAAAGCTAGCAAAAATCTGTGATTTATTATCGTTAAATTTTACTAAATTAAAAGCGCCCCAAATGTAGATGTGTAACTCTGCCACTCTACTGTCCGCCCCTTTGGTACGGGGAAGGGGGGGGGGGGGGAGCGCCACCCAACCACCTGCCCCATTGTTAAGGGGAGGGGGGGGGGGCACCTGTCAATTTGGGAACAATACAGTTGAACATTGACCGAGTCCACTAGATGATTCAATCTCTCGATGACGGGAGAGAGTTGGGAAGGTATAAATACATCAATTTTTTTTATGTCCTGTCGTTCCTGGTGTATGTTGTTCACTACAGTACTGCATGATGTTCACTGCAGTACTCTGTATGCTGTTCACTACAACACCCTGTATGCTGTTCACTACAGCACCCTGTATGCTGTTCACTACAACATCCTGTATGCTGTTCACTACAACACCCAGTATGCTGTTCACTACAACACCCTGTATGCTGTTCACTACAGCACTCTGTATGCTGTTCACTACAACACCCTGTATGCTGTTCACTACAGCACCCTGTATGCTGTTCACTACAGCACCCTGTATGCTGTTCACTACAACACCCTGTATGCTGTTCACTACAGCACTCTGTATGCTGTTCACTACAACACCCTGTATGCTGTTCACTACAGCACCCTGTATGCTGTTCACTACAACACCCTGTATGCTGTTCACTACAACACCCTGTATGCTGTTCACTACAGCACTCTGTATGCTGTTCACTACAACACCCTGTATGCTGTTCACTACAGCACCCTGTATGCTGTTCACTACAGCATCAGGTAAGCATTACACACGCCCTCTGAGTTGTCACCTCTTGGGTGACACTCTTGATCGACAACAATTAAAACATTTAGTTATTTCTATTGTCATAAATCATCATAAATTATTCTATTATGTTTTCATGTTTGTATTATATATTTTTTTGGAGTATTTTTTGAGATAGAACGGAATCCATTTCGGGTTGAGACGGTTAATGAACTTTATTTTACTCGAGTACATCGAATTCACAAAATCTATTTTGAAACCTATCACCCTGTCTATGTGGTGATAGACAGCACTGTTGACGGTAGAGAGGTACACCAAGAAGAGAGTAGATGTTATCTTGCTAGGTAGAATTTTGTCTACCAGATAACACAACGATATCTGCAAATGAAGTCTTATGCTATGTATATTTATATATATTCTCTCTACCCGATCATTCTATCTCTTAAGTCATTTAGTAAGTAAGTTGTTTAGAAAGCGAAACAGGATAATTGCATTAATTTTTAAAACTTAATTTTGTCGAGTCAGAATTCCCATACATAGGAATGACTCTGTGCTAACTGAATCTGGAAAACTCATTCGACCAAATTGAGAGACATAGTCACTCTTTAGGCTGGATGGAGCGCCGGCCGGCATATATAGCCTCCTGTGAGTGAGGAAATACAGTGTGTAGCTGTATGGAAATGTATTATTCCTCGTGTGTATTGTGTATGACCGCTGGTCCATACAGAATGTAGCTGCCACCGGCGGCCCAATTACTGAAGGAGAGAATTCTGATATGCATTGAAATCTGGGTGGGGGGGGGGGGGGGTATGGGGGGAGGGGGTTAGGACAACTGGCTGGGTCATGTGGATTCAATATTCTTGTAAATATTCAATTGACTATTTGTGCCTGCAGGATCGAACTATTAGCTCTTGGGCCCCGCCTTTCTAACTGTCGGTTGTCTTACGTACTGCCTTCCCGACCTCTATTTCTATTATATTTATTGCGTATTTCAGTCAAACACATTCCCAGGACACAGCCCGTAGCAGCTGTTTTACCTTCAGCTAACTATTTGCTGTTTGGTGAATAGAGGAAACAGGTGAAAGAAACTGCCCCTTTTTTGTTTCTACCTCAATCGAGAGTCGAACCTTAGCCCTTGGGACTACGATCCTAGGACGCTGTCTGCTCGGCTGCGAGGACCTGTGTGTGTTTACTATTTGTGTCTGCAGAATCGAGATTTTAGCTCTTGGACCCCGCCTTTTTAACCAATCTATTTTTCTTCTATTATATCCTATATATATATATATATATATATATATATATATATATATATATATATATATATATATATATATATAAATATATATATATATTTATTTCTCCCTGACACACGCACATCCTCAGGAAGCAGGCAGAGCAGCTGTCCTCCCCCTCAGGAAGCAGCCCGTAGCAGCTGTCTTACTCCCAGCTACCTATTTACTGCTAGGTGAACAGGCTCATCAGGGTGAATGAAAGTCTGCCCATTTATTTCCCTCTTGGTCGGGAATCGAACCCAGGCCCTTAGGATTACCTTAGGACTTGTGGATGTGTTTGTGTGTATGTGTATGTGCGCCTGAGGGTGCGAGTGTGTGAGACAGCTGCTGGAGTAAGAGATAAGCTTCCTCGCTCACCTCCCATCCCAGTAACCTCAGGCCACGACTGAGGACTTGTGAGTGGGACGGAGCCGCCAGGAAAAACGGCAAGGAGGAAAACCTAACCTTGATATGTTTCCTATAGAGATCATTTTTTATTATTTTTCCTTAGACCCGACGTCATCGTCTCCCACGTTCTCAAATCCTCTGGAGATCATTTTTCTATGTCAGCATTGCATAGTTTGCGTTAATTTACTGGGGAATGTTTCAACGTACTGCAGGATAGATGCTTCACAAACATGCTATTCTTTGCTTGAAGTGTTTACGTCGACAAGAAACAGGACGAAACTCGTTTTAAACTCACTTTAAGAATTGTATTGACATCATTGTTATTCAGGGTTCCTGGGTGCATTTGGGTGGTTGGTGGGTGATGGTGGATGATGGTAGATGGGCACCTGGTTGGTTGTGGTTGGTAGTGGACGAGGTCAGCTGATGGGAGTGGTTGATATAGTTGATGACAGAGATGTTTGCGCTGGTAGTGGTGTTGGAAAACTTGAGTAGATTGTGGTTGTAAGCTTCCGATAGTTATTGTTGGTGGATATATATATATATATATATATATATATATATATATATATATATATATATATATATATATATATATATATATATATATATATATATATATATATATACTTGTGGATGGAAGTTGTTAAAGAGTGCAATGGTGCTTCTCGAAATGGCTTCGAGGGTTCAATGAAATATAGTGAACACGCTTTATGATTTTAACTTCAAAGAAATTCGAGTCTTCGAAGGAATGAAATCTTCCACCGTTGACAAACTTCGCGTGAATGAAAAGAAGGAAGTCCAGCATCCCCAGACTCGTCACATGACCAATCAGGTCAAGAGCGAAAAGTGTTCGCATGTAATGCTAAGAATTTCTAATATAATGCCAGTAAATATCACTAATCAAAGAGGCATGGGATGGCCTGCTTGACATAGAGGCTACGGCTTGGTTTCAAGCTGCAGCAAAGCTTTAGTTCACTAAATTAGACGTCAAATTAACTCTTGATTGCACTAAAGACAGTAGATTTTTTTTTTAAATAGACGAAATGTTGCAGTTTCAAAAAATATGTGTAGTAGTTATAAGGGTTTCGACTTTAATGTTGATAAAGCTATAAACTACTGAGCGGACTGAAGCTTTGTTGTGGTTAAGCTAAAGATTAGCTGTGACTAAACTAAATTTGAATCGGCGTTCGAACCATGGACAACATGGGTTCAGAACAGGGCGCTCTTGCCTGTCACAGTTGCTGGACCACTATGACATGGCCTTAGATGCCATGAAAGGCAAGCAAAACGCTGACGTAATTTACACAGATTTCGCAGAACCCTTCGACAAATGTGAACATGGTCATTGCACACAAAATGCGTGCGAAAGGTATTACCGGAAAAATAGGCAGATGGATCTACAATTTCCTGACTAATAGACCCCAATGCGTAATAGTCAACAACAACAACAAAAATGAATCGGCGTTCAAATATTAATTATTGTGAATTTCATGCATTTTTAGGTAATAATTCTCTCGTCATTCACTCTGAACAGCAAGTTTTGTTCCTCTTCGAATCAGTCAGAGAGAGAGAGAGAGAGAGAGAGAGTGAGAGAGTGAGAGAGTGAGAGAGTGAGAGAGAGAGAGAGAGAGAGAGAGAGAGAGAGAGAGAGAGAGAGAGAGAGAGAGAGAGTGAGAGAGAGAGAGAGAGAGAGAGAGAGAGAGAGAGAGAGAGAGAGAGAGAGAGAGAGAGAGACAGAGACAGAGAGAGAGAGACAGAGACAGAGAGAGAGTGAGTGAGTGTTCACCTTTCCCAAGATTATTGAGTTAAAGTAACCTTTTCGTCCTCTCATTTCTTTTTCTCTCGTGTCACCGTTTCGTTCATCTGCCGTTTGTTATCCACCGTTTCTCCTGTTGCTGCTCTCTTCTCTCCTCGTCTCCCCACCTATATCAGCGCCAGGGACTGTTGTCAGCAGCTGACCAGTGAGAGTAAACAGTGTTGCCAGCAGTGACAACAACAAACTATCCAAGTATTAAAGTATTAGCAAATATATATTTAGACCCCATGCTGCTCCCTTCATCTCTCAAAGTCCTCTCGTCTCCACATTCCTTTTCCCTCCCTCCCTCCTCGTTCTCTTCGTTCTCGTCCTCGTCGTCCTCGTCCTCCTCCTCCCAAACATTGCGATGTGCGACATCCTGCCTGGTCGTATGAGGGGCGTATCCCGGTGGTTCTTGTCTCAAATGTCAGTCTCGGACTGGGAATGTCCTGACAAATTATTCACAATAAATTCTGTCTCGCTAAGATTTTTCACTGCTGTCTGGCTAAGTTGTTCACTGCTGTCTGGCTAAATTGTTCATGCCGTCACGCTAAGTTGTTCACTGCTGTTTAGCTAAGTTCACTGATGTCTCGCTAAGTTGTTCACTGCTGTCTCGCTAAGTTGTTTACTGCTGTCTGGTTAAGTTGTTCACTGCTGTCTCGCTAAGTTGTTTACTGCTGTCTCGCTAAGTTGTTCACTGCTGTCTGGCTAAGTTGTTCACTGCCGTCTCGCTAAGTTGTTCAGGGTAGCCGGTATCTCGCTAAGTTAATCTCGATAAGTATGAACACTAACTTTAAGTTTCTGAGGGCAGTCGAAGGAGGTCAGAGAAACCTCTTTGTTTGACCCAAGAATTGTACCTTAATATACCCGAGGGCCGAGGTAATGACCATTGGAACCAGGCAATCACCCGAAAATTAGGTCACAACTGCACAAGTCACATATGTGTCGTCCCTTCCTCCATTGGGGCCTCACACACCCCCTCATAAAACCTCACAGTATATACACTCACAAACTCGGGCCACATGCTGAAACCGGTTCGGTTATTCATCACTATGTTTTTCTCGGAACACGTTATGCCAATCGTTATGTATCCAAGTATGCAATCACAGTTGGGTGTACAAGGGGCGAGCAGTGAAGGAACGGTGCCCAGTCGTTCCACTCTGACCAGCGAGTGAGTGATTATGGCTCGAACCCCATGCCGTTCTTGCACGCGAGGCGAGAGGCTGAAGCTGCTACACGCAAGTCATCAGTCCACACGTGTATCAATAGCATTTCGTTATTCATTAGTATATCCCGCTTTATATTGAAAGTTTACGCTTAAATCCTGGTCAATAACTAGGGTTTAATGTGGTTTTCTCTCCTTGGTCATTATTGGATTCTGAAGCGTCAATAATTATCCTAAAGTCAATAGGCCTTAATGTAAACCGTTGCTGTGTTGATACTGTGTTTCTTTCACACTAACTTTAAGGCCGAGTACTCTTAAGTGTGGACATGTACTGTAATACTCACTACACCTGCCTCTCGCAAGTACTGTCTATCGATAGAACGCTACGATTGTATATTTCAACTCCACAAACAGCACATGGAATAGACTACCACTAACTAGATTTAACACCGACACCTTTGATCTTCAATCAATTCAAGATCCATTTGTTGGGGCTTTATTTTGAACCAAGAAGGATAAATGTTCCTTCCAGCACAGGTCCTGGTACACTCTCACTGTCCACGTTGTTAATGTCTGGGGCCCTCCACCACCCGTCATCACCTCCATCGTCAACACACACTCACGTGCTGTGGAGACATACATCACTGTCACCTGTACTTACGCGTGCCAACCTACCTAGGGGATGGGGGGGGGTGTAAGGCCACCTACATCTACCTACGAGAGGGATGGGGGTCATCTACAGCCGCCTACTAATGGCGTGGGGCGACTCCTACAGCCACCTACGTAAGGGTGGAGGCCTGGTCGACGACCGGGCCGCGGGGACGCTAAGCCCCGGAAGCACCACAAGGGTGTGGGGGGGCACATACCCACCTGAGTGATGGTGGAAGGCAAACCTGGCGAGAAAAGATTTAGTAATTGGGGAGGTGATATGTTACGGTCGTGTGGGTGGTAGTAATGGTGGTTCATCTTTTACTAATGGTGAGATGTGGCTCTAGGTGGTGAGGTACGGCTCTAGGTGGTGAGGTACGGCTCTAGGTGGTGAGGTACGGCTCTAGGTGGTGAGGTACCGCTCTAGGTGGTGAGGTACGGCTCTAGGTGGTGAGGTACCGCTCTAGGTGGTGAGGTGTGGCTCTAGGTGGTGAGGTGCGGCTCTAGGTGGTGAGGTACGGCTCTAGGTGGTGAGGTACCGCTCTAGGTGGTGAGGTACCGCTCTAGGTGGTCAGGTGCGGCTCTAGGTGGTGAGGTACCGCTCTAGGTGGTCAGGTGCGGCTCTAGGTGGTGAGGTACGGCTCTAGGTGGTGAGGTACGGCTCTGGGTGGTGAGGTACCGCTCTAGGTGGTGAGGTACCGCTCTAGGTGGTGAGGTACCGCTCTAGGTGGTGAGATGTGGCTCTAGGTGGTGAGGTATGGCTGTAGGTGGTGAGGTGCGGCTGTAGGTGGTGAGGTGCGGCTCTAGGTGGTGAGGTACGGCTCTAAGTGGTGAAATCAGTAGGTGTGTGGTGGTTCTACTGATCCTGACATCAAGAAGCGGGCTAATTCCTACCTAAAACTTGCCCTAATGGTGAGTTCCTCCGTAATTAGGAGTGTGGACATTAGGTGTATCTCCGATAGGTGCATCCCCCATTAGGTGTGTGTGTCCCTATTGGGTAAGATTATCAAAAAGCCGTGCGGGTCACTTGATAGCCTTAAAGGAGACCTTCGAGCGCGGTAATTCGAAAAAGGTGTGATTCCGGAGAAGCAATGAATGGACCGAGGTCCGAGCCGGCATTAGTGATATTGGAGAATACAGTGAAGTCTACCTTAAGGGATGAATCACGTAACGGAACGAGGGTTCGAGGGGGGAAGGGGCAATGCCTTTAATGGTAACTACCTTAATGGTGTTAATGGCATCTTACAATGTTTTCTGTGAGGGAGGGAAGAGAGCAGTGCTTACCCGAGGTGAAACATTCTTAATGGAGGTAATGGGGCAAGTTTGTGTACACACGTGATGGTAATGGATAGAGGGCGTGGTTTACACAATGGATAAGGGGGAGAGGTTTACTCTCCATCATCCAGTTTACTATTCAGTACACTGCACTCTTCCCTTTCCCTGCCCATAACATCGTAAAGGCAAGAGGAAGAGAATAGGGTCATCCTTGTAAACCTCGGCGCGAGGAAGCCACTTCTGGCGGCATCTGGACGAGGTGTCGAAGCTGGTCGCTCTCGCCAATACGTCGTCTGTGATGAATGAAGCAGCACCGAGACGAACCATTTGTCGTGGCGACAGCTGCTGCGTGGAGGCATAATATTGGTGTCGTCTCGTAAGGGGGCGCCCCCAGGACGCGAAGCGACACAATGTCTTGGGTCTTGGTTATCTTGAGGTTATCTTGAGATGATTTCGGGGCTTTTTTTTTTAGTGTCCCCGCGGCCCGGTCCTCGACCAGGCCTCCACCCCTAGGAAGCAGCCCGTGACAGCTGACTAACACCCAGGTACCTATTTTACTGCTAGGTAACAGGGGCATAGGGTGAAAGAAACTCTGCCCATTGTTTCTCGCCGGCGCCTGGGATCGAACCCAGGACCACAGGATCACAAGTCCAGCGTGCTGTCCGCTCGGCCGACCGGCTCGGCGGTCGTTCATGGACGACATGTTTCCGGGTCTGTGACTGTGGGAGTTGTAGCCATAATGGGACGTAGGTTTGGGTGTATGTTGGAGCGTTCATTGTCAGGGTTCGTCTCCCTCTTTTGCATGCTTTGACTGCGCTTTGAGGTGATGTTGTTTGGTGACTTTCTGTGGTGGAAGAGTTGTCTTTAATGATGATACCAGCGGAGCTGTAGTGTGTGTGTCTATCGCTGTCTGGTTTTAGCCAGGGCGTTACTCCCTCTATTGATCTAATGTTATGAATGGATTAGACTTTCGTTAAAAATCAGTATTAGTCAAAATTAAAGCACTTCAGAATTGACGTTTAATTTCCTACAGCACGAATAGGTTTGGTGAGTAGTCAGGATTCGTAAGTTTCTGCTTCAATCCATCCCTTTCATCTAATAGGTCGCGTTTTTTTACGTTACGGTAATCAACGTTAAAAATACAACCTATTAAGAAGAAAACTTATAAATATATGCATTTTTTGTTGCATCGGACGCGATAGGTATTTGTAAGTTTTTGGTTAGGATAAAAGGTTGGATTTTTGACGGAGTGACAAGCCAAGAGAACACCATGTTGTGTCTCATTTTGCTGTGTCTCCCATGCTGTGTCTCACCATGCTGTGTCTCACCATGCTGTGTCTCACCATGCTGTGTCTCACCATGTTGTGTCTCACCATGCTGTGTCTCACCATGCTGTGTCTCATCATGCTGTGTCTCATCATGCTGTGTCTCACCATGCTGTGTCTCACCATATTGTGTTTCACCATGCTGTGTCTCACCATATTGTGTCTCACCATGCTGTGTCTCACCATGTTGTGTCTCACCATGTTGTGTCTCACCATGTTGTGTCTCACCATGCTGTGTCTCACCATGTTGTGTCTCACCATGTTGTGTCTCACCATGCTGTGTCTCACCATGCTGTGTCTCACCATTCTGTGTCTCACCATATTGTGTCTCACCATGCTGTGTCTCACCATATTGTGTCTCACCATGCTGTGTCTCACCATGCTGTGTCTCACCATGCTGTGTCTCATCATGTTGTGTCTCACCATGCTGTGTCTCACCATGCTGTGTCTCACCATGCTGTGTCTCATTATGCTGTGTCCCACCATGCTGTGTCTCACCATGCTGTGTCTCACCATGCTGTGTGTCACCATGTTGTGTCTCACCATATTGTGTCTCACCATGTTGTGTCTCACCATGCTGTGTCTCACCATTCTGTGTCTCACCATGCTGTGTCTCACCATATTGTGTCTCACCATGCTGTGTCTCACCATGCTGTGTCTCACCATGTTGTGTCTCACCATGCTGTGTCTCACCATGTTGTGTCTCACCATATTGTGTCTCACCATGCTGTGTCACACCATATTGTGTCTCACCATGCTGTGTCTCACCATGCTGTGTCTCACCATGCTGTGTCTCATCATGTTGTGTCTCACCATGCTGTGTCTCACCATGTTGTGTCTCACCATATTGTGTCTCACCATGCTGTGTCTCACCATATTGTGTCTCACCATGCTGTGTCTCACCATGCTGTGTCTCACCGTGCTGTGTCTCATCATGTTGTGTCTCACCATGTTGTGTCTCACCATGCTGTGTCTCACCATGCTGTGTTTCACCATGCTGTGTCTCACCATGCTGTGTCTCATCATGCTGTGTCTCATCATGCTGTGTCCCACCATGCTGTGTCTCACCATGCTGTGTCTCACCATGCCGTGTCTCCCCATGCTGTGTCCCACCATGCTGTGTCTCACCATGCTGTGTCTCACCATGCTGTGTCTCACCATGCTGTGTCTCATTATGCTGTGTCCCACCATGCTGTGTCTCACCATGCTGTGTCTCACCATGTTGTGTCTCACCATATTGTGTCTCACCATGTTGTGTCTCACCATGCTGTGTCTCACCATGCTGTGTCTCACCATATTGTGTCTCACCATGTTGTGTCTCACCATGCTGTGTCTCATTATGCTGTGTCCCACCATGCTGTGTCTCATCATGCTGTGTCTCACCATGTTGTGTCTCACCATATTGTGTCTCACCATATTGTGTCTCATTATGCTGTGTCCCACCATGCTGTGTCTCATCATGCTGTGTCTCACCATGTTGTGTCTCACCATATTGTGTATCACCATGCTGTGTCTCACCATGTTGTGTCTCACCATATTGTGTCTCACCATGCTGTGTCTCACCATATTGTGTCTCACCATGCTGTGTCTCACCATGTTGTGTCTCACCATATTGTGTCTCACCATGCTGTGTCTCACCATGCTGTGTCTCACCATGCTGTGTCTCATCATGTTGTGTCTCACCATGCTGTGTCTCACCATGCTGTGTCTCACCATGCTGTGTCTCATTATGCTGTGTCCCACCATGCTGTGTCACACCATGTTGTGTCTCACCATGCTGTGTCTCACCATGCTGTGTCTCACCATGTTGTGTCTCACCATGCTGTCTCACCATATTGTGTCTCACCATATTGTGTCTCACCATGCTGTGTCTCACCATATTGTGTCTCACCATGCTGTGTCTCACCATATTGTGTCTCACCATGCTGTGGCTCACCATGCTGTGTCTCACCATGCTGTGTCTCACCATGCTGTGTCTCATCATGCTGTGTCTCACCATATAGTGTCTCACCATGTTGTGTCTCACCATGCTGTGTCTCCCCATGCTGTGTCCCACCATGTTGTGTCTCACCATGCTGTGTCTCATCATGCTGTGTCTCATCATGCTGTGTCTCACCATGCTGTGTCTCACCATGCTGTGTCTCACCATGCTGTGTCTCACCATGCTGTGTCTCACCATGCTGTGTCTCACCATGCTGTGTCCCACCATGCTGTGTCTCACCATGCAGTGTCCCACCATGCTGTGTCTCACGGCTGGTACATCTGGAATATAACATTACCGCAGGTTATAATTTCAGTGGCCATTACAGGTGGTCTCTGGGGGATGTGAACGACGCAGGAAGCTGTTTGTAAACAATATTAATTGCATGCAAGGATCGACTGGGTCTGGGGGAAGCCTAAATGGGCGATGGGAGGCGTGTGTCTCTACGTATTGATGCTCCCTCGAGCGCAACAAGGCAGGCAGTTCGTCAGCAATGTTGCAAATGTGTTTGACCAAGTATTAAACGAGCTGGTTGTCTTGAATGGTCGATCAAGTGTTTGGTGCTCGTATGAAACAAGGTGTTTGCATTGAGGTGACAAATTATTGGCGGTCGTAGAGAGAAGTTGGGGTTGTGTACTCGACACATGAGGGGTCGAATGTTGACCAGACCACACACTAGAAAATGAAGGGACGACGACGTTTCGGTCCGTCCTGGACCATTCTGAAGTCGATTGTGAATGGTTCAGGATGGACCGAAACGTCGTCGTCCCTTCATTTTCTAGTGTGTGGATTGGTCAACATACTTCAGCCACGTTATTGTGACTCCTCGCCTGCATAGGGGTCGAGTGTGGGGGTTATTGGGGTATCTGCTAATGGGGTTAGGAAGAGCTCACCCCATTAGCTCTTGCGAGTTTATTGTGTCATTGTGTGATGGAAGGTGTGTGTGTCGGGCAACTCAGCACACACATGATTACGTCATACAAAATTCTCACCATAATTGATAAGATCAATATTCTGGGTCTGGGTCAATTAAGGGTCAGTTATATAAGTAACTTAAGAAGGCAACGAGCCCTCAAGACCTTATATTGACAAATACAAGTTCTTGAGGGCATATATGTTTAAAGTTTCAAAGCTATATATACCAACACTCATAAGGATCGGTAGCCACGGTATTATACGCAGCTAGTAAGGCAGGGCTCAGGAGCTAACGCTCAACTTTGCAAAACACATTTAAGTGAGCACAGAGAATGTACTCTAGACCCCCGAGTGCGTGCACGTACTCCAAAATAACTACTCTGAGTCGAGTCAGGTCTTGACCTAATTTGCATATACATGGCCTGGGATTAGCTTGGATTAAAATCGTCTTGAACACAAAGCTCCCACAATTACAACAAACCATATACACAGAAAGATGTAATTGAGAAACCAGTTTACCTGGGGTTTACCTGTGGGTTATTACAGGTGTTCCTTGTACAGCTTCACGGGAGAAGCTGAGGCTTTGGGAATATTTGTCCCGAAATGATGGCAAGTGAAGTGACATTGTAACACTTGGAGCTGGGATATGAGGACAAGCTTCAAACATTGTAACACTTGGAGCTGGGATATGAGGACAAGCTTCAAACATTGTAACACTTGGAGCTGGGATATGAGGACAAGCTTCAAACATTGTAACACTTGGAGCTGGGATATGAGGACAAGCTTCAAACATTGTAACACTTGGAGCCGGGATATGAGGACAAGCTTCAAACATTGTAACACTTGGAGCTGGGATATGAGGACAAGCTTCAAACATTGTAACACTTGGAGCTGGGATATGAGGACAAGCTTCAAACATTGTAACACTTGGAGCCGGGATATGAGGACAAGCTTCAAACATTGTAACACTTGGAGCCGGGATATGAGGACAAGCTTCAAACATTGTAACACTTGGAGCTGGGATATGAGGACAAACTTCAAACTGTAAGGTGAGAACGCGCTTAGAGCTGGAGTATTGGGACGCAGTGAAATGGCGGGGCCCAACCATTTGAACCATCGGGGATCGAACTCCGACCCTGCAAGAACCAGGCCCGTATCTCTACCGACCAGTCCAAGCAGAAGTCGCCATGGTTGAAGACACCGGGTAGGCTCAGGAGGACAACGATGTAGATAATATATTCCATTTATGTTGAGAGAGCTGCATGAGGTGTTGTGTTGCAATTGTTGATGCGGTTGACAGGATAATATTGCAACAGTCTCATTTCCTCAGAGGATCATCCTGGAGGTCGTCCTCAAAGCTCGCCTTACGCATTAAATACAGGCTACGAGGTAGCAATAAGGCCATCCTCTATCTCTAACATTTATATTCATATTTTGAGAGCCCAATAGCTTTTAACCTGAGAGAGGAGGTAGCAAGGCCTGTGATTCCTTCCTGATCCTTGGAACCCGAGGAAGACGCTAGCTAAGGGCCGTGATACCCTCCTTAACTCAGAACCCGCGGTAGAGGTATCGTAGATGTGAGGTAACTGAGCACACGAAGAGTCTTTGGGAACGCCGCCATAGCCAAGAGACGATATGTTATAACTACAGTAAAAAGTAAAGTGCCACTTCTATATCAAGTCCTTCCTTTGGTGTTGACGGCTTATCGAGACTATCTTCGCCCCGTCCTCTTTACCCTCTACCTCTTACCTCCATTCCCCTCCCTTTTACCTCCTCCCCCTTAACTCTTATCTCCCTGTGACACGCTGGCTCTTCAGTCTCCCCCCATGTAAGCACTCTTTCCCTTCCCCACCTCCCTCCCTCCCTTCCTTTCCCCGTCTTCTCATCCCCCACCTCTCTCCCACCCACCTTCCCCCACCTCCACCTTCCCCTACCTCCACCTTCCCCCACCTCCACCTTCCCCGTGGTACTGCGCCAGGTTCGACGCCTGGGTCCGGTAATCTGTCTTCATTACATGGTCTGGGGTCGTAATGAACGCGGCGCTAATATTGGATATGATTACCGACGACGGAAGTCATGGAGGAGGAGAAGATGGAGAACATAGAGACGAAGGAAGATGACGCGGAGGAGGTGAAAGATGGACAGACAACAGCCAGTTGGACAGAACGCGCAGTGGCTGACAGACAACAGCCAGTTGGACAGAACGCGCAGTGTCCGTCAGAGACGCACGGAAGGCCTCGCCCCGCCAAAACAGTGAAAGAGTGAATGATGTTGTGAGTAAATATTCCCCAGTCCTCCCTGCTCCGTGGTCAGGGCACTGAAGATGGAGTGGAGCAATTGGGACAATACGACCACACACGCATACAAATACACCCAATGTTCATTCAAAACAAAACAAAGAGTAAACAAATTGTTTTGTGGTCGGTGGAGTCCCGAGACGACTAGTGTACATGATGGCTTGGCTGTCAGAGCCACTGGTGTACATGGACGACTATGGCAGGGCCACTATAGTGTACATGGACGACTATGGCAGGGCCACTATAGTGTACATGGACGACTATGGCAGGGCCACTATAGTGTACATGGACGACTATGGCAGGGCCACTAGTGTACATGGACGACTATGGCAGGGCCACTGTAGTGAACATGGACGACTATGGCAGGGCCACTATAGTGTACATGGACGACTATGGCAGGGCCACTATAGTGTACATGGACGACTATGGCAGGGCCACTATAGTGTACATGGACGACTATGGCAGGGCCACTATAGTGTACATGGACGACTATGGCAGGGCCACTATAGTATACATGGACGACTATGGCAGGGCCACTATAGTGTACATGGACGACTATGGCAGGGCCACTATAGTGTACATGGACGACTATGGCAGGGCCACTATAGTGTACATGGACGACTATGGCAGGGCCACTATAGTGTACATGGACGACTATGGCAGGGCCACTATAGTGTACATGGACGACTATGGCAGGGCCACTATAGTGTACATGGACGACTATGGCAGGGCCACTATAGTGTACATGGACGACTATGGCAGGGCCACTATAGTGTACATGGACGACTATGGCAGGGCCACTATAGTGTACATGGACGACTATGGCAGGGCCAGTATAGTGTACATGGACGACTATGGCGGGGCCACTATAGTGTACATGGACGACTATGGCAGGGCCACTATAGTGTACATGGACGACTATGGCAGGGCCACTATAGTGTACATGGACGACTATGGCAGGGCCACTATAGTGTACATGGACGACTATGGCAGGGCCACTATAGTGTACATGGACGACTATGGCAGGGCCACTATAGTGTACATGGACGACTATGGCAGGGCCACTATAGTGTACATGGACGACTATGGCAGGGCCAGTATAGTGTACATGGACGACTATGGCGGGGCCACTATAGTGTACATGGACGACTATGGCAGGGCTACTATACTGTACACGGACGACTATGGCAGGGCCACTATAGTATACATGGACGACTATGGCAGGGCCATTGTAGTGTACATGGACGACTATGGCAGGGCCACTATAGTGTACATGGACGACTATGGCAGGGCCACTA
The DNA here is from genome assembly GCF_040958095.1 of Procambarus clarkii. Classification (NCBI taxonomy): domain Eukaryota; kingdom Metazoa; phylum Arthropoda; class Malacostraca; order Decapoda; family Cambaridae; genus Procambarus; species Procambarus clarkii. The sequence goes on along the minus strand of NC_091159.1, from coordinate 14,828,621 downwards.
TAGTATACATGGACGACTATGGCAGGGCCACTATAGTGTACATTGACGACTATGGCAGGGCCACTATAGTGTACATGGACGACTATGGCAGGGCCACTATAGTGTACATGGACGACTATGGCAGGGCCACTATTGTGTACATGGACGACTATGGCAGGGGCCACTATAGTGTACATGGACGACTATGGCAGGGCCACTATAGTGCACATGGACGACTATGGCAGGGCCACTATAGTGTACATGGACGACTATGGCAGGGCCACTATAGTGTACATGGACGACTATGGCAGGGCCACTATAGTGTACATGGACGACTATGGCAGGGCCACTATTGTGTACATGGACGACTATGGCAGGGCCACTATAGTGTACATGGACGACTATGGCAGGGCCACTATTGTGTACATGGACGACTATGGCAGGGCCACTATAGTGTACATGGACGACTATGGCAGGGCCACTATAGTGTACATGGACGACTATGGCAGGGCCACTATTGTGTACATGGACGACTATGGCAGGGCCACTATAGTGTACATGGACGACTATGGCGGGGCCACTATAGTGTACATGGACGACTATGGCAGGGCCACTATAGTGTACATGGACGACTATGGCAGGGCCACTATAGTGTACATGGACGACTATGGCAGGGCCACTATAGTGTACATGGACGACTATGGCAGGGCCACTATAGTGTACATGGACGACTATGGCAGGGCCACTATAGTGTACATGGACGACTATGGCAGGGCCAGTATAGTGTACATGGACGACTATGGCGGGGCCACTATAGTGTACATGGACGACTATGGCAGGGCTACTATACTGTACACGGACGACTATGGCAGGGCCACTATAGTATACATGGACGACTATGGCAGGGCCATTGTAGTGTACATGGACGACTATGGCAGGGCCACTATAGTGTTCATGAACGACTATGGCAGGGCCACTATAGTGTACATGGACGACTATGGCAGGGCCACTATAGTATACATGGACGACTATGGCAGGGCCACTATAGTGTACATGGACGACTATGGCAGGGCCACTATAGTGTACATGGACGACTATGGCAGGGCCACTATTGTGTACATGGACGACTATGGCAGGGCCACTATAGTGTACATGGACGACTATGGCAGGGCCACTATAGTGCACATGGACGACTATGGCAGGGCCACTATAGTGTACATGGACGACTATGGCAGGGCCACTATAGTGTACATGGACGACTATGGCAGGGCCACTATAGTGTACATGGACGACTATGGCAGGGCCACTATTGTGTACATGGACGACTATGGCAGGGCCACTATAGTGTACATGGACGACTATGGCAGGGCCACTATTGTGTACATGGACGACTATGGCAGGGCCACTATAGTGTACATGGACGACTATGGCAGGGCCACTATTGTGTACATGGACGACTATGGCAAGGCCACTATAGTGTACATGGACAACTATGGCAGGGCCACTATCGTGTACATGGACGACTATGGCAGGGCCACTATAGTGCACATGGACGACTATGGCAGGGCTACTATAGTGTACATGAGTAGTAGGGATGGCAACGTACAGGTGATATTTTGTTTTGGGAAAATATCCCGCGTGTGAGCCATGGTTTTCAGGTTCCAATATCCCGCGTGTGAGCCATTGTTTTCAGGTTCCAATATCGTCGGTGTGAGCCAGGGTTTTGAGGTTCCAATATCTCGCGTGTGAGCCAGGGTTTTCAGGTAAATTTTGTGTCACAGATTTTAGAAGTATGGAATTCTTATGAGAAAATAATTTCCGAGACTTAGAAGTTTGTTAAGGCCTTATGGGACAAATTCAAGTAACGTATGTAGCTCTTTAGGGCTTCCAGGAGAACTCTACGGACATATTTTACATGTTTTCAACTTACAAAATCGTCTATGTAAGCCTTAGTTATTCATATAAATTTAGAAAATCACCTGTGTAAGTCATGGTTTTCAAGTCTCGTACATCACACCCCCCTCCCTCCCTCCCCCCCTTACCTCGCAATCTGTCGCGTCACCTTTATTTACTTTACGCCCGGCCAGCCAGACATCGCATACAGGGTACCTCTTATCTTATCTTATCCATAATATCTGGACCGTCCCTCCTCTCTCTCTCTCTCTCCTCTTCATATTATTCCCTCTTCCTATTTTCTGACATACTAATATTTTTATTCCTTTTTCATTAACCAGTCAGTTTTATACAAATCAACCGAAGCATCTCAATGTAACCTTTAATACTGAAACTGCCTCAGAGACTATCTAAGCTGGCCCCAGCTACCTGCCCCAGGCTATCTGCCCGAGGCAATCATCACCTGATTACCTGCCCCAGACATCTACCAGTCATTGTCGGCGTTCACCACCGTAATAATTTATATATACATTAAGCGTTAATAAAACTTATTTATTTATTTATAATTTATTTAGTCATCTAATTCATAGTTTACACAATTTATAATAAACGACTCATTTAGCCCGAAGTTCTAAGAAGCTCGCTCCTCAATCCGCTTGTATAATATCCGTCCTATTCACTCTTCATCTCTGTAAATAAAGAATAACAGTTTCAGATAGCGTTTACACATGTACAATATTTATCAGACACATAAAACCTCGAAACAAATGTACTCACCATTTTCCGTTAGATAATTTGTTATAGCCTCATTCAGCCAGTCGTCTCCAAGCACATTTTCCAACAAATATCGCTCTTATCATAACACAGCGTTTCATAGCAGCTCGGCATATTTTTAAATAAAGCATAAGATAGCCTCATTACGTTCCTATCATTCTGCATATATTCTCCATAAGTAAAACTAGTTTCAAATAGCTTTATTGCAGTTTTTAGATCCTTGTTTGAAAGATGGTAACAGAAAAACATCGCATATAGCCCGCATACGTAAGTATTTAAACTCTGAAGTCTCTCTGTAAACGTGTATACATCACAGTCTTTATAATAATTTAAAAACTCCGAAATATATGGCGAATACACATTTATTCCATATGAATCGAGTATAACTATTTTCCGTTTAGATTTATATACAGCAATCCAGTGACCCATTACTTCCTTAGAGTCTCTTCCTAAGGTATTTATTATAAACATAATCGGTCTGTCCCGTATTTGCTTCATTATTCTATATATATCCGTCGCTAAATAGCATCCAATATATTTAGCTTTACTACCTTTCATATCGTTCAATGCCGTATTAATTTGTTTGCAGTTCATGCTCTTGTATCACACACAACTCGCCTATCTGAATAAATTCTCAATACTCCCGTTGTAATTCCGAATAAAATAATAACTTTATTTGATTTCGCTGGAACAGCAAATTCTAATGTAATTCTCAGGTTGCCCGAAGCCTCTATAGGAAGGGTATCTCTCAATTCCTCAGGCGTTAGTCTAAATGCCAGTAATGTTCTTCCTTTTATAAATGAATTATATGTCAAGGTATTACAAGCATTAAAGCCTACTGTATTTTGAGTCTCGTAGTATAGTTTCGAACATTTATTCGGGAACTTGCAAGTTATATTAAATAAGTTTGTCCCATCACGTGTAATATATACATTAGATAAATCGCAGTGATCGAAATAAAGTGGATTAAGTGTATACGCTCCTGATATTGCTTCCATATCCATCATCATAATAAATAATTTATCTGGGATAATGCTCCCCCATGGCTGGTCAATACTTAATCTCTGCTGCCCATTACCAAGAATGAACGTCTTGTGGAGTGTCTTGTCAAACGTATATGTAACTGGTGTATTTTGTTCAGCCAGAGCTCTATTAATAGCCTCCAATCCAGATGCAAATGGAGTTATCCGATCAATCCACATTCTAGCTAGTTTTATGTTAAACTTATATCCAGATTCAATACTGTTTATAACCCACGGATCACTGTTAAGTTCTAATCTCAAACGAATATCAATTCCATCCAAAAGATATTCGCTCAAAGTTGTAATGTCCAATAGCAGTTTAAAGCAACAATTTACTCCCTCAGTTTTTAACTTTACAAATCTAGATTTAAGGTCTTCTGAGGCATTCTTAAAATAATCTACATCATATTTTTCAGGGAAAACATCATTATAGAAATACGTCAGTTCTTTAAATCTTTCAGCTTTACATTCAGAAAGCGTCGTCATTAGCTTTACATATGATAAATATGAAAATAGTGAATTAGTTTCCACCACTTGCTCATTTAAATAAACAGTTACAGCTTTAAACATTGTCTGGGACAAACCATTGACTATTGATGCATTTTTAATATCCGCTAAAGCCGTATTTCCGTCAGGTCCCGTTAATTCAACCATCAGTTCTAGCGTCAAGCTCGAAAGATCAATAAATTGACCCTTAACTCCCGGGATACGGAATTCAATATAAGAATCTTTAAATTTATTGTTAATACTTGAATTCACAGGTAAAATATCCTGTGTCTGTCTTGAAAATATCGTACTTTCAACCATTCTATGAGGACTAACTTTAGGAAAGCCATCACTTATAGCAGCTGTATAATTTTCTAAAGGAACTTGCAATGCTGCACTAGGAGCATTTACACTCATCATGTCTGCGTCTAGCATACAACTAGTACTGTTTTTATGAAAACACGTCTTTATATCTATCCATTTTCTTTATATAGGCAGGTCTTTTCGTTTTTCTTTTCGTTATTCGGCCACCTGCTAACAATTTAGGACCTATACTTTTCAATGTTTCCATACCGCGTTTTCTAATTGAATCTTTCAAAGTACCTTGACCGGCATTTATATCCTGCAAAACATTCTGTCCCATTGTCAATGCAGCTGGCATGATAGTTTTTAATAGGAAAGGAGTTGCTCTACGAGCTAGACCAGTTAAGAAACTTAATATTCCACCTCCTCTTAAATGTCTTCTATCAAAAACAGTAATATCGCCCAGTGCTCCACCTCTCTTCCCTCGAGGAGCGATAAATCGCCCTACCTCGTCAACAGACAGCGGTACAAACCCGACCCTCATGTTTAAACAGGCCAAGAGAGAATGATAAACTCCATCTACTCATGCCATTATATATCAACGGGTCTAATATGTAATACTGCAATCGTACATCCATCCTTTTCAAAATATACAGGCTCCCCATCTTGATCTGTTAATCTAATACTGATGCCATCAATATTAGTCGTATTTAAAGGTTTATATAATTTCCTGTGTGTTACATTACTTTGAAACGAAACAACATCCAAGATATTTACAATCTGATTACCAAACATGGTGGGCTGCACCTTATCACAATATACACACAAGAAATCTATACGGCCTCCTGGCCTAGGATGATAATAGCAAGTATCTTGTACAAATAACCTGTTATTAGGTGGCTTATTCATAATAAAAATATCATAGGCTTTACCTACTTCAGCTCCAATAACTTTACATATATTTCGACCGAAAGATAAAGAAATTCTAACAACTAATTTTCCATCCTTTGTAATAAATAATTTTAACAACTTCTCACGAAATGCTGCATTAAACTTAATTCGATTAATACTCGAATCATATTTCATATAAACGTCCCCGTGATCTGGGAAATTATAATTAAGTACGGGTCCTATAAAACTCAGTGAACCTTTTGAAAATATAGTAGAAATTTCTCTATTTAAAATAGTCGTTAGCTCTATGCAATTATCACTGGCTAAAATATCAGACTTTAAAGTGAAAGATGTATTCACCGTACTCAAATCAGATAAACTTTTATTAGACACTAGAAGTTGAACTGAAATAAAACTTTCCGGGTCATTCCTCCTAACAGCGAAATAAGATGGAGGCAGGAATATATTCTTCAGGCACACTTCATAAGCTTTATTCGGGTCTAAAGGCAGCTGATTATGTAATCTATTTTCAAAAGCATTGGGAGCATTGTTTTTAAATACATCAGTATCAGAGTTACTCGCTGCATATATAACGTAACTATCCATCCTGTAGACTAATAGTAAATGATAAAAATAAACAGAAACTCACCTTAATATGATATCCAGGTGGCCTCTCCTTCATCTACAGCCTTGATCTTCCTCTTCAAACTTGGAGGAGAAAACACTTGATTTTTCGCATCTACATTTCTAAATAAATTCTTAGGTGTAGATGTCAAAGAGTAGAACAACTTTGCAATTGGCAGTTTATCTTCTGGGAATAACAATTTCGGAGTGCACATCCTGCCTATAACGTCATCAACAATATTGAGCCCAGTAACTGGCGATGTAATGTTCCCTTCCTCATCCCACTTTACAAGTCCAGTTGTATTAAAATAATTTAACAAGGAGACAGCAAAATCATAATCCTTAAGCTTTAATCTTAAGTCTATCAAGTGTTGTATAACAGGATTTGTTCTCACTGTCGTCGTAGGTTTCTCAACACTTACTGCCGTAGGCTTCTGTTGATCAATAGCTTTTCGTGGTACAAGATAGAATTCTTTCATTATTCCTTATTAAATAGCCTTGAAATGAAATTTATAGCTATGGGAAGTAAAATGCCCAATAAATTACCTCCTCTTTTACTCGTTAATATGTCTTTCTTGAGTGAAATAGCTTTCTTCTTACAGGCTAATGTATGGAGTAGAGCTCTATATTTAGAAAGTCTCTTTAAAATAGGCTTCCCAACTTCAATTTTATTTTTTAAGAAATTATTAAATATTTCTGATAAGCAAAGTATATGTTCCTTTTTAAGAGTCTTAATTAACTTTTTCCTAGAATTATAACCTAATCTAGCTAATAGTTCAATAAATCCACGATACTTGCTAACTAAGGGCTGCTTCTTCATAGTTTCTTCACGTCATCTGAATTCACCCATTGATCAAATGAACTGTCGTAACCGACGTATCTAACTTTATATAAAGTAGTATTACCAACTTTACGTTTACTTATAATTCTCTCAATTTCAAATGTATCTGACAAGTAGGTGGGAGTCAACTCCTCTCTATAAAATCCGCCTTCTATAAGTCTATTATTTAAGTCCTTTAGATAATATAAAGGCACGGGTTGTTTAGTATCAATTCGAGCAATTGTAAATATTTCCTTAGTGTTCTGTTGATGAAAACCTCTTTTGAACTTTGAAATACGATTAGATAAGGCAAGCCGTACTGTATCTCCTACAGACAGATGATTACTGATGCGTGGCTTAGTCTGCTGCTCTCCTTTATACATGAGCTTAAATTGCCTAGTCACATCTTGAGACGAAGATAAAGCATGTACATCAATAGGTATTTTCCCCTTTAATCCTCTATGTGGTGTTCTATTATACGTTTTAACCATATCAGGTAAAACATTTATATAGGTTAAGGTGTTATAAGCCGTTAAATATTTATATATCTTAGTTTTCAATGTTCTTATAAATCTCTCTGCAATGCTAGCTTTAGTTTCCTGAGAAAATACACTGTACAGATCAATGTTTTTACTGTCTAACAATCGTTTCATATATTTATTATAGAATTCACCGCCCTTATCAGTGTTAAGCTTCCTTACACCTTTTGATGAAGGTAAATCCAGAACAGCTTTCATGGCTTCACTTACACTCTGACCTGATTTAGTGGATAGTGGAACTACATGTGCAAACCTTGAAAATATATCAACACAAACTAATAAATATTTAATATCGTTGTTGTGCTTAGCTAACAATGTCATATCAGCCAAGTCACTGGTAAAGAAAGCCTTAGGTCTAGGTGCTAAGATACGTCTTCGTTTAAATTTACGTTTTTTTAATAGATGTAAGGTATAAGCATTAGACGTTTTTAAATAGTCTTTCACATCTTTTATAGTTATTTCAGGGATTGTTTTCTTTGCAGCCTTATACAATTTTAAAACGCCACCAAACCCACCTATGGACTTGGGGTCATTGTATATCTTATTAAGAGCTTGTGTAATGTTCACCATTGATACACTATTTCATATGGGGGTTCATTTACAATATTTCCCCTAAATATTATGGATTCAGGTGTTTTAACGCCCAAGTCAACAAGTAAATACCCATACTGTCGAGAAATCACTTTCTTATATATATCTAAAAATTTCTTGGCATCTTGTTTTCCGAATATTTGTCTGCCTAATGTTTCTATCTGGGACAAGTCTCTTGATTTAAGCAGAATAAAATGAGAAGCATTTAAACTTATAGATCTAGAAAATTTCCCACTGAAAAATATATTTTGGGTTATAAAAATAACAGAGATGTTCTCATGCCGTCCCTTAGTAAATATATCACTTACTATTTTAGAGTTTGTAGATTCAACATACAAGTCATCATAAACAACTAATATATGAGATGTGTCCTCTGGATCACGATCGTCTAAAGGGTTTACAATTTCAGAGTAAAAAGATATCTTATGTTTAATGAGTGGATTAGTTCTCAACTCTTTATACCCGCTTCCACAGATAATTATTTTTGCAAAGTTCTGCTGATATTTCTCTATCATTTTAGCACATAAATAGCTCTTCCCACCATTTGAAAATCCAGCAATAATAATTCTTGACGGTTCACTAAATATATTCAACTGGGATTCAGTAATAACTTTTTTCTGCCCTTCCATGTTGCTAGGATTCAATAGACTAACTACAAATATATAATGAAAGGAGTATTTAAACGAAATCTACATTCGAGTTTTATTTAAACATAGCCAATAAAATCATAGTCATAACATATCCAATACAGTAATAAAATCATAGAATATACATTATTATTGACATTTGAATCATAGTCATAACATATCCAATACAGTAATAAAATCATAGAATATACATTATTATAGACATTTGAATCATAGTCATTTTCATATCAAATACAGTAATAAAATCATAGAATATCAAATATCATAACATATCCAATACAGTAATAAATAAATCAGTCTTAAAATAGCAATTTGAACATATCAAATACAGTAATAAAATCATAGAATATATATTATCATAGACATTAAAACATAACATATCCAATACAGTAATAAAATCATAGAATATCAAATATCATAGACATTAAATCATAGTCATAACATATCCAATACAGTAATAAATAAATCAGTCTTAAAATAGCAATTTGAACATATCAAATACAGTAATAAAATCATAGAATATATATTATCATAGACATTAAAACATAACATATCCAATACAGTAACAAATCATATCCAATACAGTAACAAATCTTAGTCATTTTCATATCAAATACAGTAACAAATCATAGCCAATACAATATCATAGACATTTGAATATAGTTATAGATAATACATAGACAATACAGTAACAGACTTAGTTGTTGTTAGGGAATAATTGCTGAGCGACTCTATCCCGCTTTTCCCAAAGATTAAAAATGGGGAACAATTGACGTCTTGGTTGGGGATTATCTACAATTACTGGATCCCCCACCTGCACCTCTTCCTCTACCTGTACCTCTTCCTGTACCTCTTCCTCTACCTGTACCTGTACCTCACGCTCTGGAATGTCTGGGTGACCGTAAGCTAATGACTCTGTGGGACTAATGAGGTACCTCTTGTCATCAAAAGCTGACAGACCGCGCTTAGTTGTTTTACACGTGCATATCTGTCCATTAACATTACGAATAGATCGGGATACAAAATTAAAAGTTGTATTTGTCTCTAATGTGTTCTGAAAAGATGCATGTGTTATTTTCTTTTGTTGGTGATAAGGAATCCCTTTACATTTACATAAATGTTCATTATCAAGGGTTAGGAGAGAGTAAGTTTTAGGCTTGAGTGCAATTAATTCAGTTATGATTTTCTGCTTTACTTCTGACTTGAGGAGTCCTAGTTCTCCTTTGCGAGTAGCAGAATACATGGGATGATCTTTGTCGAAATTACTGAAATCCATATAATCTACTAGAGGAGCTTTTGTCATTTCTTGGAAAGCATCTTTACAGGTCAGAGTAAATATGAATGAGTCGGTATCCGTATAAATTAGTCTAGCTCTCTCCCCATAATGGGCTTTAACTACATTATACCAGAACTCGTATAAACGCCTCTTGGCTATCTGTAAGATCTGATATCCCATGTAAGAAGGAGTTGTAACTTTAAGGATGTCTTTCATTACTGTACAGAGAACCCTATCTTGACCTAAAGAGACAGCTCGTTTATACAAAGGGTTTCTTGCATGAGTTAAGAATGAATGTTTTGTCGTTACTAGATGGTGAGTATTAGCATATCTAGATATATTTGTCATTGATTTCCCGTACAGACTATTACTTATGAGTTTAAAAGCTTTTCCTTTAACTTTACAGGTGGTATTGGCTCGTTCTCGAATGTTGGTTGAAATAAAATCTTTTAAATAGGGAGCCTGATTAAATTCATAGATTGTTTTTACTCGTTCAACTTCTAGTCCAAGTTTTAATAGCAATTGCAGGAAATCAAGGCTTACTAAGTAGTCGTTTTGGGGCAAGTGGGATGCAATTAACTTAGTATTTTTAGGTGGGAGCTTACGTTTTTCATCATTAAGGGTTTTCTTACTGTACTCTGACAAAAACTCCTCCGTTATATTAGTATGAGACAGTACAAGGGGCAGATCATCAGTATACCTGGCTACCTCGGGAGATACATGTTTTGTATCGCATAAAATCCAATAGCCTTTGTCTTGATTACAGGGGATATGTTGTAACCCTTGCCCTAATAAGGTATCCCGCTCAAGGTCAGTTAATTGTCTAATCCCTCCCTGGGGAAGTACCTCAGCCATGCACGCTGCATATAAGCTGTTAAAGTCGAGGTACAAAATGTGAGTATCGTGATCAGAGCTAGGGTTAGATGTAGTGTGCTCGTTAACAGCCTGTGTAAATTGTCTAATGGAAGATGTGAACCCTCCTCTAAGATTCCTTCTCAACAAATCATATATATTCTGATCATACACATAGTCAAGTACAACTTTTGATTTAAATAAGAAAGCGTCCCAAGCATAACTAGGAAGTGATACATAGAAAACAATATCTAGTTCATAAATTTCTTTCAGTGATGTTCGCCAAAGTGTAAATATATCAACTAGCATTCCCACGTCAACTTTTAAATATAACATGAGGTAATCCTTGATGTTTGTACAGTTCCCTAAATTAAATACTTTAAGAGCATTGTTATAATCTTCTTCAGACAGTGGAGAGTCATGTAAAACATTGTAAAACTTATCTAGCGAAGGGAGCTGAGGTTCGTCTAACACGTCCATGGAAGAAATATAATCATAACATAGGCTTTGTTTACCTTTAATTAACAGAGCTTTAGCTTCATCGGATACGCCATTTAGTATGTGTTCAGTGTACTTGGTGGGTTTCTTACCGGCAACGTGCTCGCTTGCTAAGGTTCCTAATGACCCATTAAGGAGAGCTAGGCTATCTAGGAATTTAAGTTTACCTATGATGACTTGCATAAATTTTAATCCTTCCTTGGTTAGAATTTCTACATCGCGGTGAGGATTTTTGGACAGTTCTTTAAGTATAATTCCAAGATCATAGGCAGCATTATGGGAAAATGTGGTCAAGTATTTACGAGCATTTTTACATTGTAAATTGCAACGAGCACAATAAGCACCTAAGTAATTATTTTCCTGAATAGCATGATTATGATGTCTATGTTTATCTTTCTTATCCTTGAAAGTTTGATGACACAATTGACACGTATTTTGTCTTTGAAACATTCTTTCCTGTTCTCTAGACAAGTTCTTAGGGAAGTTGGGGAGCTGAGCATGAATAGCTTTCCATGAGGCTTCTAGCTTTGTAATAAAATGATTGACAGCGTCTGGGCCTACGTATGAATACGTTTCTACGACATTGAATTCCCTGTCTAAAATCATGTAAGCATAAGCAATTGCTTTATGCTTACATTCCACCATGCCTCTAGGATTTTGACGGTCTAATAGACATTCAAAATCGTAATAGGCGGTGTGAGTTGGGCTATAGGTCCTACCGTAATTTTTAAAACTGATTTTATCACTAGGATTATAGAATGAAAATACTTGGGATACAGTGCATGACTCTTCGTGAGCCTGAATTTCATCTAAGGGAGCATGCAAAAGGCAAATTTTGCAGAATTTATGATTGTCAGGAATTTTATACTGATTATGGTTAATATTCTTTACAAATTTATCAAAGTCCTTGATCAGACAGAGATGCTTGCCTTCTAATAACAACAAAGGGACTTTATCGGCATACTTTTCCTGGCTTTTCCTAGCTAAACTAAGATAGTATCTGTTACTTTCATGAGTTATTGTATAAATATAAATAGAAATTTTGTTAAGCTTCTCTATTTTCTTAAGGTTATCAAATGATACGGGGAATCTGATTTCATCTGCCCATACTACGAATCTTCTACACCATCGAAGGCTTTTGTAATGATGTCTAACGTTATCCAGGGTCCTGCCCAATGCTAAGTTTTTATACGCGGCAATGCACTGTAACAAACACTCATCTCCTTCACTTTCAGGATTAAATACTGATTCTTTACCCTTTAATTTTGCAGGATATGGTACATATGATCCAAGGTGCATAGGGTGGCGAATATATGAAAAATTAATGGCAAAGCCTGACATGGAATGAATTCCTACACTTGAGGATTGGACATTTTTTAGGCATTCGTCAATTTTAGCAGACATTTCGTCAACCCATGAATTTACGAGAACTTCCACCTCTTCCTGTGTAACAGTCTGAGTTTCTCCTCTAATTGAAAATACTTCATCTAATATTTCATATTGATTGTCGGCATGATTAAGTTTTTGCAAAATTAGGCTTACATCAGGGTAAATGTGAAATGAGGGAGGGAATTCTTCCTGTATTTGTCTGAACTGATTGTCTATATATTCTATAAAAAATTCCCTATACCTATTTATATATAAGCTGGGGTCAGCGTCTAAATGTCCGGGAATGGAGAACGAATGTCTCGAGAATGAACCTTCGAAATGGTTAATGACTTCTAACACTCGCGGAACAATGTTATCTAAGTTAAGTACCTCTGGGGAATCTGGAGCGTTGACTTCTTCATCTGATATGTCGTGAACAGGGGGTTGATTGTCTTCTTCTTCTTCATCTGAGGATGCCTGCTGGTTGCCGTCTGGTGCATCTTCTTCTAGCTCCTGGGACAGCTGGGGTTGACTGCGTACAGGTGTGCTCCACTCAGAGGGTTGGGTTGAATCCAGGGGAGATTCTGTAATATAATATTAGCAATGAAATAAACATTAAGAGGAAAACAAATTTGAAAACAATAAGAGGATATGAAAACCTTAATAGGAAAATATCGTGTAAATAAGAGGAATTATTATTAAGAGGAAAAACAAAAAGTTTAAATAAGAGGAAAAACTGAATTACAGATAAATAATAATATTACTTACGAGCTGGGATGTTGATTCCACCAAGTATGAGATTCTCTTGATCACGAATAGGAACTCCTGTAATGGAAATATTTTTCTGTATGAGTACTTATTACTTGTTTATACACTTGTTAAAAATACAATTATTAACTTTTAAAATTACGAAAATTACTGTGAAAACGTACGGTTATTTATGATGCGACGGCGTTTGGGTGGAGGTTCAATGATGTTTCTGGCTTCGGTAGGAGGTTCCAGGTTAACGGAGAAACGACAGTATGGGCATGAAGTAGAACCATGAACTGAAATGAAAATAATATATATAAATTGACTGTCTGTATGTATGTATGTGTGTTTCGGATATATATTTTCTTTGAAAGTTTATTGAATGTGCGAGAAAAAGAGGTACTTACGATTTGCACAATAGAGTTGCCCACAGCTGGTACAGGTTACGTCAAAATGTCCAGGCGGTGTAGGCCCGTTGCATCCTATACAGTATAGTCTGCATTCTTGAAGAGCGTTGATGGACATTTCACCGAGGCATGTTAAACATCGTGTTTGACACACATGAACGATTTCGTTGTTGATAGGAGACAGGCACAGAGGACACACTGACATGATGATATGACTAGGCTAGGGGAACCTTGTGAACAGGATGAAGATTGAATGTAGACTGAAAGTGTAGGCCTCTGAGACTTTGGCGATCTGAGGGGGCCCCTGAATGAGCGTAATAACGATAGTGTGCCCCTGAGTGAGCGTTTGGCTGTTTTATTAATAGCGAGAATGATTGGCGAATACTGGGGATAAACTCTTTTATTATAATTGTGTAAACTATGAATTAGATGACTAAATAAATTATAAATAAATAAATAAGTTTTATTAACGCTTAATGTATATATATAAATTATTACGGTGGCGAACGCCGACAATGACTGGTAGATGTCTGGGCAGGTAATCAGGTGATGATTGCCTCGGGCAGATAGCCTGGGGCAGGTAGCTGGGGCCAGCTTAGATAGTCTCTGAGGCAGTTTTCAGTATTAAAGGTTACATTGAGATGCTTCGGTTGATTTGTATAAAACTGACTGGTTAATGAAAAGGGAATAAAATATTAGTATGTCAGAAAATAGGAAGAGGGAATAATATGAAGAGGAGAGAGAGAGAGGAGGGAGAGAGAGAGAGAGAGAGAGGAGGGACGGTCCAGATATTACGGATAAGATAAGATAAGATTAAGAGCCGACTGGCTGGCTGGCTGGCTGGGCGCAAAGTAAATAAAGGTGACGCGACAGATTGCGAGGTAAGGGGGGAGGGAGGGGGGTGTGATGTACGAAACCCTGAAAACCATGACTTACACAGGTGATTTTCTAAATTTATATGAATAACTAAGGCTTACATAGACGATTTTGTAAGTTGAAAACATGTAAAATATGTCCGTAGAGTTCTCCTGGAAGCCCTAAAGTGCTACACACGTTATTTGAATTTCTCCCATAAGGCCTTAACAAACTTCTATGTCTCGGAAATTATTTTTCTCATAAGAACTTTAACAAACTCGTATGACATTATTTTTCATTATAAGAATTCCTTAATTCCAAATCTGTGACTCCCCAAATTTGCCTGAAACCCCCGAAGATCCACAGACGATTTTTTCTGAAAAAAAAAATCGTCTGTGGCTCTTACAGTCCACAGGGGTCCTCTCCCAAAAAAAAAAAAATCGTCTGTGGCTCTTACTCCCTACTACTTACATGGACGACTATGGCAGGGCCACTATAGTGTACATGGACGACTATGGCAGGGCTACTATAGTGTACATGGACGACTATGGCAGGGCCACTATAGTGTACATGGACGACTATGGCAGGGCCACTATAGTGAACATGGACGACTATGGCAGGGCCACTATAGTGTACATGGACGACTATGGCAGGGCTACTATAGTGTACATGGACGACTATGGCAGGGCCACTATAGTGTTCATGGACGACTATGGCAGGGCCACTATAGTATACATGGACGAATATGGCAGGGCCACTATAGTATACATGGACGACTATGGCAGGGCCACTATAGTGTACATGGACGACTATGGCAGGGCCACTATAGTGTACATGGACGACTATGGCAGGGCCACTATAGTATACATGGACGACTATGGCAGGGCCACTATAGTATACATGGACGACTATGGCAGGGCCACTAAAGTGTACATGGACGACTATGGCAGGGCCACTATAGTATACATGGACGACTATGGCAGGGCCACTATAGTATACATGGACGACTATGGCAGGGCCACTATAGTATACATGGACGACTATGGCAGGGCCACTATAGTATACATGGACGACTATGGCAGGGCCACTATAGTGTACATGGACGACTATGGCAGGGCCACTATAGTGTACATGGACGACTATGGCAGGACGACTAGCGTAGAAGAAAACATTTTATGTATTTATATTATTTATATAATTATTTACTTATTTATATAATTATTCACCTTATTATTTATATAACAAGGTGAGGGAAATTTAGACCTGCCAGGCAAATACTATTACTTTTACAACGAACGCTAGGCTAAATAATAATAATAATAATAATAATAATAATAATAATTATAATAATAATAATAATAATAATAATAATAATAATAATAATAATAATAATAAAGGAGACTACTTTATTAAAGCATAAATATATCTACACTCAGTGGTAAAAATATAACATCAAAGGGAGGAGAATTATATTTAAGCGTGTTTTTAAATCTCCTTTTATCATTTTACTCCTAGGTCCGTTTCTCTCTCCCAGCTCACTCCTCTCCTCCTCCCAGCACACTCCCAGCTCTCTCCCAGCACCACTCCTAGCACACTGGGGTAGTAGAAGAACTCCCAGAACCCCATCAAGCAGGTATCACTCAGAGCACACTCCTTCTCCCAGCATACTCCCAGCGCCCTCCAAGCACCATTCCTAGCACACTCCCAGCGCCCTCCAAGCACCACTCCTAGCACACTCCCAGCGCCCTCCAAGCACCACTCCTAGCACACTCCCAGCGCCCTCCAAGCACCACTCCTAGCACACTCCCAGCGCCCTCCAAGCACCACTCCTAGCACACTCCCAGCGCCCTCCAAGCACCACTCCTAGCACCACTCCTAGCACACTCCCAGCGCCCTCCAAGCACCACTCCTAGCACACTCCCAGCGCCCTCCAAACACCACTCCTAGCACACTCCCAGCGCTCTCCTAGTACACACACAGCTCCCACATTCCTATATGTGTACTCACCGGCTCTAAGGCCGTACCCATGAGCTAGTTCGTGTTAAAACTGCCATGAACACAAGACCTGAAAGGCATTTACTTCACACGAGTTTGTGTTGTTCGAAGATATTTGTGTAAACTGTTTTGGGGTATATTACATCGTCGCAAATTCTAATGTTGAAGTATTAAAAATGTTAGAATATTCGCGAATAGTTCCTGAATTGCTTTTAAGGGGGAATTTTTTCCATATTCAGGTTATATTTTTTGTTCGAGAGAGAGAGAGAGAGAGAGAAGAGAGAGAGAGAGAGAGAAGAGAGAGAGAGAGAGAGAGAGAGAGAGAGAGAGAGAGAGAAGAGAGAGAGAGAGAGAGAGAGAGAGAGAGAGAGAGAGAGAGAGAGAGAGATGGATGAAGGAGACTTAGAGCTAAGGAACATGAAAGATAAACAAGAGAATGCCAAACAAATTATGAACTGGAGGAACAAAGCGACGATGGGAACTAAAGAAGAATGTTTAGAATATAACTACGGAAATGAAGAGAAAATTTTAAACATTCTTGTAATCGAATGTTTTTGAGGGGGTACTGTGAGGGGGGGGGGAGGAGGCCTAACACCCCCTCCCTCCCCCTTCCCCCCCCCCCCCCCCCGCTTCCTACAATACCTGTATCACTTCACTACTCTAACGTCTGTTGCAACACTTCAGTGCAGCTCCTGCTTTCCTTTACTGTTAGATTAAGGAAAGAAGTAGCTGGTGGGACTGAGTGTTGCAGAAAGTGTTGCAACGGGACTTAAACTATCAGGGGAAAGCGCCAAGTCATTACGACTCTTATAGCACCGGGAAGGAGGAGGATTCAGGATAAAGATTTGGGATGGGACGGTGGGGGGGAAGGATGGAATGGTGCCCAACCACAGGAAGGGGAGTGGTGTTACAGTAGGGGGGTGGTCGGGGGGGGGAGTACACTGGCACAGTGCCACCAACACAGCCCTCTTACCGCTGTGCTTCATGACACTATGTAATATTCACAGCTGGTGGCCACTGCAGTAACTACCCAGATCAATAATTACAGTCCAAGAAGCGAGGAAGGGGTATGGGGGGGGGGAGGTAAGTCATTATAAACTGGCGAGGTGCAGGGGGGGGGGGGAGGGCGAGGCGTGTATAGGGGGGAGAAGGGGAGGAGGTGAGGGAAGGGGAATAGAAAGGGAAGAGGAGGAATAGTGAGGAATGATTGCAGGAGATAGAGTGGAAGTCAATTTACGAACGCAGGTAAGCAAAAGGGGGTGAATGGTAGAGGGGCGGGGAGAGGGGGGATGGTTACAGGAAGGGGTAGAGAACTACCTATGTGTAGGTGGGGGGGGGGGGGAGGGGAAACAGGGGGTTGGTTGGACTACATGTGAGGGAGAGAAGGGGAACATGGTACTAAACTTGTAATCGTTTTGACTTAAACACGTACAATACGGGACCAAAACGGACGCTTCCTGCGTAGATATTTACTGAAATCCCATTACGCATACGCATGTACTCCTTGCGGATCTCGCACTTGCTTATAGTAACTATTTGGCTTATTAATAAGTGCATATGTGACATACTAATTTATTGTGAATATTTGAGT
This sequence comes from Procambarus clarkii, assembly GCF_040958095.1. NCBI lineage: Eukaryota > Metazoa > Arthropoda > Malacostraca > Decapoda > Cambaridae > Procambarus > Procambarus clarkii. The sequence goes on along the minus strand of NC_091159.1, from coordinate 14,810,460 downwards.
TTACCTTGAAAAGCTGAATAGAAAACACCGACCTAACTTCACCTTCTTAGTATGTTAAGATAAGCATCTTATTGCTTCTTAATTACAATTAGTACTGAACCTATACGTATATTGATATTACAGTTTTATGAAAATAATAAAACAAAACCAAAATAATTAAATAAATTGTAAAGTAACTCAGGATATTGTCAAATATTGTATAAAATCTCTAGTGTTTAGTAAAGCTGAAAAAAAATTCCTAATATTAAAACTGGTGTTTAGCAAATTTATAGGAAAAGGTTTATACCTTAAAAACAAAATATAACTTGGCATATACCACACATATATTTATTAATCAGCCAAATAGTGGCTATAAGCAATAAGTCATATATGTACTGACTTGTGCGGATACATACAGACACAGTATGAGGGCCTGGTGGATAGCGCGCAGGACTCGTAATTCTGTGGCGCGGGTTCGATTCCCGCACCAGGCAGAAACAAATGGGCAAAGTTTCTTTCACCCTGAATGCCCCTGTTACCTAGCAGTAAATAGGTACCTGGGAGTTAGTCAGCTGTCACGGGCTGCTTCCTGGGGTGTGTGTGTGTGGTGTGTGAAAAAAAAAGTAGTTAGTAAACAGTTGATTGACAGTTGAGAGGCGGGCCGAAAGAGCAAAGCTCAACCCCCGCAAACACAACTAGGTGAATACACATGTGTGACGGGTGACGGGCTGTCATGTGTGACGGGGGAATACTGGTGACGGCCAGATATGTGTGCAATGGACATTTTCACTGCAAGTTTGGACTGATCTCAATATTTTGTGACGGCCGCTGGGATTATGTCAGATCACATGAGCTAGTTCCCTGACGTGAGGGAAATGTGTGTTTTTGTGTGTTGGGGGGGGGGGGAAGCTCTCTCTCTCTCTCTCTCTCTCTCTCTCTCTCTCTCTCTCTCTCTCTCTCTCTCTCTCTCTCTCTCTCTCTCTCTCTCTCTCTCTCAACAATTACAAATAAAAAATACGTAAGATTTAACTTGACAATGACCCTATAGAGAGGACTACAGGACTATGCAACCTACATGAGACCAGCACTAGAGTACGCAGCCCCTGCAAGGAGTCACAGACCTGAAAAACCACAAACGAAGCTGAAAAAGATACAAACTCACTCTAAAGTTGGTTCTGTTACAAAGGAAAAACAAAATCTAGGGAAATTCCGAGACAAAACTGGACCTCCCAACGCTGGAAGAGAGACTGGTGAAAGGTGACATGTTTGAGACATACAAAATTCTCAGGGGAACACGAGAGAGGTGATATAGATGTATTAATGGGAACATTAAAAGGATCCAGATGAGTTTTAATTAAAGTAAGAATGTAAGGGAACACTTTCAACGAGTCTGGGAATCGCTGCAACAGATGGCCAGAAAGTTGTGGCTTAGGAGCTGCAGTTCGACCCCACAAAATTTAGGCGATCAACGGCTCACAAATATCTACGTTTTCTGTGCATCGGACTCGTTAGTTTAGATTGGTTGCTTGGGTTAGTACGCTTCTGATTAGATTGGCAGGTTGGAAAAAAAAAATCAGTAGCTTGCACGCGGCCAGGCCCCACCTTCCTCCAGCACCCAGACACACGCGCGTGCACGCCAGGCTCCATCTTCCTTCAGCATCCAGACACACGCGCGTGCACGCCAGGCTCCATCTTCCTTCAGCACCCAGACACACGCGCGTGCAAGCCAGGCCCCACCTTCTTCCAGCACCCAGACACACGCGCGTGCAAGTCAGGCTTCACCTTCCTCTAGCACCCAGACACACGCGCGTGCAAGTCAGGCTTCACCTTCCTCTAGCACCCAGACACACGCGCGTGCAAGCCAGGCCCCACCTTCCTCCAGCACCCAGACACACGCGCGTGCAAGCTAGGCCCCACCTTCCTCCAGCACCCAGACACACGCGCGTGCAAGCCAGGCCCCACCTTCCTCCAGCACCCAGACACACGCGCGTGCAAGCCAGGCCCCACCTTCCTCCAGCACCCAGACACACGCGCGTGCGTCATGTGTTCCTTCAACACCACCATAATCCTTCTGTTTATTGTGAGAGTGAGGAACTAACACCTGGGTAGAGGTGGCCCGTGGGTGAAGAGTGGCATCTGTTTCCTGGTCATCATAGGTTGATGGGTCATAATGGGGTCGGTGTAAGCCATGTGTGGCTAAAGGTGTTGATATTTCTCTTCCCCCCCCCCCCCCTCTCTCTCTCTCTCCCTCCCTCCCTCTGTTTCTGTCTCTGTCTCTCTCTCTCTCTCTCTCTCTCTCTCTCTCTCTCTCTCTCTCTCTCTCTCTCTCTCTCTCCTCTCTCTCTCTCTCTCTCTCTCTCTCTCTCTCTCTCTCTCCCTCCCTCCCTCTCTCCCTCTCTCCCTCCCTCCCTCCCTCCCAAGGGTGTCATAAGTGGAACAGGAAAACTATCGTTCAGTTACCTTCCAATACTTTCGGGATTTATGAGAGAATTAAGTATTCCTGGCAACTGTCTTGCAAGCGTCCCTCCCACTATTAAACAGAGGCTGTGAAGCCTTTTCGAGGGTGTTTTAATGTCCCATTTTTAACGAATAAGCATCACAAACACGCAAATTTATACATGATTTCAGTAGTCGAAATTCAGCGCGTCCTCATACTACATTTATCTATTTTTGTACGTTGGAGATTTAAGCAATACTGAATGTTATCTTTTGCATATATAAGCGTTGGAAACGTGAGGTTTTGAGGATAAAATGAGCATCGAAGTTTATAGACGCTGTAGGTTCCTGTCCTTATGGGCGGTTATAGCGTACACAATTGAACACTCGTCATGAGGATAGGCTGATAGCTCTCATGGAATTGTTTCACTTATTGGTCTGGCACACGGGATATTTTTTTAGCATGAAATTTGGCACAAACAGTTTTAAGAGAATTGCTACTGAAGGTTTGTGTGTGTGAGTGTGTGTGTGTGTGTGTGTGTGTGTGTGTGTGTGTGTGTGTGTGTGTGAGTGTGTGTGTGTGTGTGTGTGTGTGTGTGTGTGTGTGTGTGTGTGTGTGTGTGTGTGTGTGTGTGTGTGTGTGTGTGTGTGTGTGTGTGTGTGTGTGTGTGTGTGTGTGTGTGTGTGTGTGTGTGAAGCCGTCGACCTGCACAAACCATCGACCCCAAAACAGTGCCCATCATCGCGACTCAATTAACAACAGAGACAAAATAATGAGTCCCCTCCCCACGTCAGATAGTTCCTCGACTCCACCAGACCCGATAGCTGCACTCCTCTCAATAAATATCATACATATTCAGCAACATTCTCTCTAGGAAAAAAAAAAAAACCCTAAGCCAACACGGACGCCTTAAAGGAGAAAACTAATCTGAAGATGTGACAGCAATATTTATTAAGCAGCGAGGTGTTAGCGAGAGCCCAGGCTGAGAAGATGGAAATGTGTTAAGACTGAGAGTGCAGCGAGTAGCGAGGAAGTCTCCAGACAACCCGTTCTCGCACTTTCGTATAGTCAATATTGACTTATTAAATACGTGCATATGTGACATACTAGTTTATCTTGAAAAGCTTCATAGAAAACACCGACCTTACCTAACCTTCTTAGTATGTTAAGATAAGCATCTTATTGCTTCGTAATTACAATTATTACTTAACCTATTATAGGTATAGGTTACAATTATATTACAATTATTACTTAACCTATTATAGGTATAGGTTAAGTAATAATTGTAATTACGAAGCAATAAGATGCTTATCTTAACATACTAAGAAGGTTATCTTGAGATGATTTCGGGGCTTTAGTGTCCCCGCGGCCCGGTCCTCGACCAGGCCTCCACCCCCAGGAAACAGCCCGTGACAGCTGACTAACACCCAGGTACCTATTTTACTGCTAGGTAACAGGGGCATAGGGTGAAAGAAACTCTGCCCATTGTTTCTCCCGGCGCCTGGGATCGAACCCAGGACCACAGGATCACAAATCCAGCGTGCTGTCCGCTCGGCCGACCGGCTCCCCTAGGTAAGGTCGGTGTTTTCTATGAAGCTTTTCAAGGTAAACTAGTATGTTTAGCATGTCACATATGCACGTATTTAATAAGTCAATATTGACTGTAAGAAAGTGCGAGAACGGGTTGCTCCGGAGAGTGAAGCGACGAGCACTATCAAGCAAGGAGGCGGACGGTGGAGTGCAGGGCGACAGGCAGCAGGAGTGACCAAGCGGGCAGCAAACATTAGCTGGAGTGACAATTGTCACTGTCAGAGAGGAAGTGAAGGGTGTTGTGTAGAGTGGGTATAGCAGGCGGGTAAGGGTAGATGATAGGCGGGCAGAGGTAGATGGGCAGGCGAGCAGGGGGATGATGACAGACAGGCAGGGGGTAGATGGGCAGGCTGGCAGGGGTAGATGGGCAGGAGAGGATGTGACGCGACCTAACGAAGTAGAGAGGAAGGCAAACCAAATATCATTCAGGCAGGTAAGCATGATATAGGCAGTTAGACAGGAAGCAACACTGATGTAATGAGGGGACAGACAGACAGACAGACAGACAGACAGACAGACAGACAGAGACAGACAGACAGAGACAGACAGACAGACAGACAGACAGACAGACAGACAGACAGACAGACAGACATGCAAATGTGAGGACCTCCGTCAAGTCAAGGAGGCAGACAGGCAGAGTAGGGCCAAACCTGCCAGAGTCGAGCCGGCGCTTGCCCAATGTAATCAGACGTGTGACAACTGAGCGAGACGCAGAGAGACAGAGAGACAGAGACAGAGAGACAGAGAGAGAGAGAGAGAGAGAGAGAGAGAGAGAGAGAGAGAGAGAGAGAGAGAGAGAGAGAGAGAGAGAGAGAGAGAGAGAAGGAACACAAATAAAAATGTATTTAATGGGCAAAACAAAGGAGATATTAATAGGGGTATTAAGAGTATCAACAAAAGACAGAGCACGAAACAATGGGGGAATATATTTTAAAAGATATAGTGGATGCAAGGTGTGTCAGCAGGAATGAACTGGCCTCAAGGATGAGGATAACCTGGAGTCGAACCCGTCGTTTCTGGATAACAAGAGACATACCTAACGGATAAGAATATAAATACCTTGGAGGAGAGCCTATTCTTCTGGATAGTGAAGTACGTGCTGGAGTCAGACACGCATCAAGACAGTTTGAATTCTGTTGATGATTTCTGACATCTGTCGATGATTCCTGGCACATGTGGATGATTCCTGACATCTGTTGATGATTCCTGACATCTGTCGATGATTCCTGGCACATGTGGATGATTCCTGACATCTGTTGATGATTCCTGACATCTGTTGATGATTCCTGACATCTGTTGATGATTCCTGACATCTGTTGATGATTCCTGACATCTGTTGATGATTCCTGACATCTGTTGATGATTCCTGACGTCTGTGGATGATTCCTGGCATCTGTGGATGATTCCTGACATCTGTGGATGATTCCTGACATTTGTTGATGATTCCTGACATCTGTGGATGATTCCTGACATCTGTTGATGATTCCTGACATCTGTGGATGATTCCTGACATCTGTTGATGATTCCTGACATCTGTGGATGATTCCTGGCATCTGTGGATGATTCCTGACATCTGTTGATGATTCCTGACATCTGTGGATGATTCCTGGCATCTGTGGATGATTTCTGACATCTGTTGATGATTCCTGACATCTGTGGATGATTCCTGGCATCTGTGGATGATTCCTGACATCTGTTGATGATTCCTGACATCTGTGGATGATTCCTGGCATCTGTGGATGATTCCTGACATCTGTTGATGATTCCTGACCTCTATTGATGATTCCTGACATCTGTGGATGATTTCTGTCGTAAGACCAAGCAGTAACTCACAGCCAGACGTAACAACAGGTCGTAACTCACAGCCAGACGTAACAAGCTGATTAAACACAACACAAGCGCTTTTTCTACCCTCCAGTAATTTATCGGTAATTTAACACAGACAGGTGTTAGATCCCCTTCCCCCCCCCTCTTCTCAACAGGTGTTAGGAGGCCCCATGCCCCTTTTACAGGTGTTAGATACTCCTATACCCCCTTTCCATAGGTGTTAGATGCCCCCCATACCCCTTCCACAGGTGTTAAATGCCCCCCATACCCCTTCCACAGGTGTTAGATGCCCCCCATACCCCTTCCACAGGTGTTAGATGCCCCCCATACCCCTTCCACAGGTGTTAGATGCCCCCCATACCCCTTCCACAGGTGGCCGTTCCCCCCCCCCCCCCCCCCTCCCTTTTTATAGGTGTTAGACGGCCCCTTCCTCCCGTACACAGGGAAGGCAAAACAGGCTTTATACAGACTGTCAATACGGGAGATATTTTGCAAAAGGCTTCCTCCCCCCCCCCTCTCTCTCTCACTCGGTAGAACAATGAAAACATAATTTTGTTGACGAATTGGAGAGCAAATTGCGCCCGTGTTTATTTCCGACTTATCAATAGCAGCGCAAACGTATCGGTCTTGCGTATCGAGTTTTAGGGAGTGTGGGAGGGGGGTAGAGGTTGGTGGGGGGGGGAGGTAAGACAAGGGTTGTGGGGGTGGAGGGGGGGAGGTAAGACAAGGGTTGTGGGGGTGGAGGGGGGGAGGTAAGACAAGGGTTCTGGGGGGGGGGTAGGGGGGTTTACACGAGAACACATGCTTATAGCCTGTGTCAAAGTAAACTAATTCTCTGTATCCGTCTTGGAGTTGGTTTACGCAACGTGCGAAGGTATTTCTGTGTGGGTTCCCCTTCTGGAGCTGGGAGAGGTGGGTTGGGGCGTGAATTGAATGGTGAGATGGGAGGGGGGAAGGGGGAACCATGGAACAGGAATGGGGACTCGTGTGAATGGAGCGAGGATAGGTGAGTGGGGGATTAGTATGAATGTGGCGGGGATAGGTACCATGGGATGGTGCGAAATGAGAGTTTGTCTGGGGGTGAGGGAGTGTGGATTTTTGGGACAGTGGGTAAGCGAATGGATAATGATCTTGGCGACGATGAGTAGCTGAGCGAGTTAGGATCTAGCTGACGATGAGTTAGTGAACGAGGATGTTGACTTGCTGAGGTGAGTGAGTGGGTGAATGAATAAGGAGATGAGGATGGTCTGAAGGCAGGTGAGTAGAGCATCCATGTCAAGTCTAGCAACAGGGGATAGAGGCTAGAAGGATAGAATCTAGTGCCAGGGAATAGAGGATAGGATAGACTCAGGTGACAGAACAGAGAATAGACTCTGGTGACAGGGAATAGAGGATAGGATAGACTCAGGTGACAGAACAGAGAATAGACTCTGGTGACAGGGAATAGAGGATAGGATAGACTCAGGTGACAGAACAGAGAATAGACTCAGGTGACAGAACAGAGAATAGACTCTGGTGACAGGGAATAGACAGATAAGGATAGAATCTGGAAACAGTCGGTAGACTTCAATAAAGTTGCCAAAAACTTTACAAATATATCCACAATATAAGAGAACTTCAAAACAATTTCAAAACTATTCCATTTATCAACAACTTGTAACAATAAGCCAAGGAGTGAGGGAGGGGAGCGACACCTCACAACCCAGGCAGTGACGTCATCACCTTCCTCACAACCCGGACAGTGACGTCATCAGCTTCCTCACAACCCAGGCAGTGACGTCATCACCTTCCTCACAACCCAGACAGTGACGTCATCACCTTCCTCACAACCCAGGCAGTGACGTCATCACCTTCCTCACAACCCAGGCAGTGACGTCATCACCTTCCTCACAACCCAGGCAGTGACGTCATCACCTTCCTCACAACCCAGGCAGTGACGTCATCACCTTCCTCACAACCCAGGCAGTGACGTCATCACCTTCCTCACAACCCAGGCACCTGATCACAACACGGCCTACAACATGGACCACGCACACTTACAACATACTTCAAGGTGTTGACACAAGCCATGACGCAGTTAGTGACGCAAGTCACTGTTCTATGCCACCTTGGCCAGGATTGTCGGCATGCTGAATCATTTTTTGGCACTCCTTGGTCAGAAAAGGCATGGAGTTGACAGGCATTGGGTTGACAGGCATGGGATTGACAGGCAATGGAGTCCATAGCACCACAGTGTATCACAACTGAGTACTTAAAGCAAATGACATAAAACGAACGACAGAAAGACAGATCACACCAAACCATTCCACCGTCGCCTTTGAAACCTGAACTAAACCCGTTCGAAACCCGATCACCAAGCCGTCAAAGGGAACACCCCCCATCAGGGAGTAGCAACCACGTGACCTCAAGGAGGAAGACCTTGTTGCAGGTGTTTGCTCTTGTCAAGTCAAACACGTCCCAAACACCTCATTACGAAGGACACACAGCCTCGGGCCATTACAGTATTCAAACAGCGGTGTTTAATGTGGAGAAAATGTCTCTCTCGAGCTTGACTCAGAGGCCCCGAGGCCAGACCATTACTCTTACAAGCTTCCAGAAACCTATAGGGTTAATTTTAAGTAAATATGTTATAATTTAGTTTATTTTTTAGTATTATTTTTCTACCACAGACGTGGCCACACATTTACAATGCTAACCAGCATATATACATTTTCTTCTATCCTCCATGGACAGGGTTAGAGATGTGTTAAACATATAGTTCAGGGGTTTATTGAACAATCATCCACAGAAGGGGATTCGGTGCTTCTAAAATCCTTGGTATTGGACTAGGAAGGTGGGGAAGAAAGATTAAGATGTGGGGAAGGCCAAGGAAAAGTTAAGTTAGACCTTAGAAAAAGTTTAGTTAGGCTTTAGAAATGGTTAAGTTGGGCCTAGGGTACAATAGGTTAGGCTTTGATAGGTCAAGGTGTTGTTACCATAGTTTTTGTGTAAATTAGATGTTTCACCTTTGAAGTTTTAATAGTACAAAATGTGCACTGTTGCCGTTTTTTTAGCAAAATCTCCTACCCAACCACCAATATGGGTTTAGGGAGGGTAAACCTTGCCTCACGGGCTTAATAGAATTCTACGGTCAGGTTACAAGGATTAAGCAAGAAAGAGAAGGATGGGCAGACTGCATTTTCTTGGACTGTCGGAAAGCCTTTGACACAGTACCCCAAAAGAGGCTGGTACATAAGCTGGAGAGACAGGCAGGTGTAGCTGGTAAGGTGCTCCAGTGGATAAGGGAGTACCTAAGCAATAGGAAGCAGAGAGTCACAGTGAGGGGTGAGACCTTAGATTGGCGTGAAGTCACCAGTGGAGTCCCACAGGGCTCTGTACTCGGACCTATCCTGTTTCCGATATACGTAAATGATCTCCCACTGGGTATAGACTCATTCCTCTCAATGTTTGCTGACGATGCCAAAATTTTGAGGATTAAAACAGAGGGCTTTAGGTTTCAAGAAGATCTGGACAAACTGTAGGAATGGTCCAACAAATGGTTATTAGAGTTTATCCCAAGAAATTGTAATGAAATGAAGATAGGTGTAGGGAACAGGGGGCCAGATACAAGGTATCATTTGGGAGATGAAATCCTTCAAGAATCAGAGAGAGAAAGACCTGAGGGTTGATATCACGCCAGACCTGTCCCCTGAAGCCCATATCAAAAGGATAACATCAGCGGCCCCAGCATGGAGTCCATAATCTGGTCACATATAAGACTAAACTGGAAAAGGTTCAAAGGTTTGCCACCAGACTAGTACCCGAACTGAGGGGTATGAGCTACGAGGAGAGACTACGGAATTAAACCCGTAGTCTGGAAGACAAGAGTTAGGGGGGACATGATCACCACATACAATATTCTCAAAGGAATTGATAGGGTAGATAAAGACAGACAATTTAACACAAGGGGCACACGCACTAGGGGGACAGGCGGAAACTGAGTGCCCAAATGAGCCACAGACATTAGAAAGAACTTTTTCAGTGTGAGAGTGGTCGATAAATGGAATGCATTAGGAAGTGATGTGGTGGAGGCTGACTCCATACACAGTTTCAAGTGTAGATATGATAGAGCCCAGTAGGCTCAGGAACCTGTACATCAGTTGATTGACAGTTGAGAGGCGGGACCGAAGAGCCAGAGCTCAACCCCCGCAAGCACAACTAGGCGAGTACTTGGGGCTGGACGGTAGAGCGACGGTCTCGCTTCCTGCAGGTCGGCGTTCAGTCTCCAACCGTCCAAGTGGTTGGGCACCATTCCTTCCCTCCGTCCCATCCCTTCCCAGTATTATATAGTGGTAATGGCTTGGCGCTTTCCCCTGATAGTTCCCTTCCCTTCCTTTTGTCCACCTTGTGTGGTGAAGCTGAGCATACACAGCCACCAGGAAATACAACAAAAAGAGAACTGTTGTGTGTTAGTACATTATTCAAGACGTAAATTGTAGGCAGAAATGCTGAAAAGTCAAAGTATATACATACACAGAACACACAGTATATGCATACACAGCACATATATACACATTATATACATACACAGTACTCACAGTATATATACACAGCACACAGTATATACACTGTACTCACATTATATACATACACAGTACTCACAGTATATATACACAGCACACAGTATATACACTGTACTCGCATTATATACATACACAGTACTCACATTATATACATACACAGTACTCACAGTATATATACACAGCACACAGTATATACACTGTACTCACATTATATACATACACAGTACTCACAGTATATATACACAGCACACAGTATATACACTGTACTCGCATTATATACATACACTGTACTCACATTATATACATACACAGTACTCACAGTATATATACACAGCACACAGTATATACACTGTACTCACATTATATACATACACAGTACACACAATATGTACTCCAAGAATATACATTCTACCCCCCACAGTATATAGACTAAAGAATATACACATTTTTATAAAACAAAGAATAACTAACATATTTACACCTAACTTGACTTACCTCCAAAAAAAAAAAAAATCCAAACAATTCAGTCGGAACCCCTCGGCTCCAAGCTCGATCCCCGAGCGCCATTATGTTGTCTAAGCGGCGTTGTTGCCATGTTTTAATAAGCAGTTACTGAGCCTTTAACGACGTGGACCCGTAGTGGTTTCCCCTCAGAGCCGCGGGGGTCACTGGCGGAAGGTGTTTGGCAATACTGGGGTGTCTACTATTCCTGGCGGGGGAGAATGGCGTCATCCGCTAGGGAATTTCTGCCTCTCGCGTGTGATGGGGGAAGCTGCTATGGGAATTCCTCTTGCGATAATGGGGAATTTGTCTCCTCAGTGTCGGGTCATTTGGTTGGGGAATTTCCCTGTTGTCGGGGAATTTGTTTCAAGGTGTAAGTGGTATTATATCTTTTGTTTCCTGTGGTCGGGAATCTTGATAGGGAATTTATGGGTGAGGTGGGGGGAGGGGGGGATAGTTTGATCTATTTGGTTATAGAATAGGACCAACTACTTGGGCTGGACAGTAGAGCGACGATCTCGCTTCATGCAGGTCGGCGTTCAATCCCCGACCGTCCCTGGCCTCAGGCCGGGCTTGGGGAGTAGAAGAACTCCCAGAACCCCATCAAGCAGGTGACTTGAGCGAAACATTTAGGTACGTTCCCTTACATCTGATGCCTCTGTTCACTTAGTTGAGGTACCCAGGAGGTTTATGCAACTGTTGTGGGTCGCATGCTGTGGGAGGTCCATGGGGGCGCCAGTAGGCTTCCTGTCCCCGACAATGGGGCATCAATCACGCTATGATGTGGCATTAAATATGTTGACTGTTTACATGTGGTCAGATCTACATGGGATGTGCACGGCTGTACGTCCATGAACGGGTGAGATGTGCACGGCTGTACGTCCATGAACGGGTGAGATGTGCACGGCTGTACGCACATGAACGGGTGAGATGTGCACGGCTGTACGTCCATGAACGGGTGAGATGTGTACGTCTGTACGCCTATGAACGGGTGAGATGTGTACGTCTGTACGTCCATGAACGGGTGAGATGTGCACGGCTGTACGCACATGAACGGGTGAGATGTGCACGGCTGTACGTCCATGAACGGGTGAGATGTGTACGCCTGTACGCCCATGAACGGGTGAGATGTGTACGTCCATGAACGGGTGAGATGTGTACGTCTGTACGTCCATGAACGGGTGAGATGTGCACGGCTGTACGCACATGAACGGGTGAGATGTGCACGGCTGTACGCACATGAACGGGTGAGATGTGCACGGCTGTACGCACATGAACGGGTGAGATGTGCACGGCTGTACGCACATGAACGGGTGAGATGTGCACGGCTGTACGCACATGAACGGGTGAGATGTGCACGGCTGTACGCACATGAACGGGTGAGATGTGCACGGCTGTACGCACATGAACGGGTGAGATGTGCACGGCTGTACGCACATGAACGGGTGACTGACTCACATATAGAGTACACAGGTAAAGGGATGACTTTGCTTTTTGCATGGTTGGAGTTCGATCCCCCGATGATTAATATGATACTGCTTTTGATCTGTCTGTTTCTCGCTGTCATTTTTTCTTTTTCACTGTTTTTTCTCCGTCCATGTCGGTCTCTGTCTCTTTATCTCGTTTTCTTTTATTTTATCACGTTTTTTTTAAATTGAGTATATATATTTTATTATATATACTTTATTTTATTATATATATATATATATAATATTATATATATATATATATATATATATATATATATATATATATATTATATATTTTATTATATATATTTTCATTCTCGTCGTTCTGCTAATTACTTCCACCTCTCTCTCTCTCTCTCTCTCTCTCTCTCTCTCTCTCTCTCTCTCTCTCTCTCTCTACCTTTTATCCCTACGTATTGAATATTGGACACCTGACTACTGACCCATTTGATAGGAGGGAAATTGATTGTTAGTTCTGGGGATGAAGGATATAAAATACTACTGGGTTCATTTTTCATTTCGTATTGAATATATATATATATATATATATATATATATATATATATATATATATATATATATATATATATATATATATAAACTATAAAGGCAAATGTAACGTGTTTTCTTTAAAGAAAAGTATTGGAAAGCGAGTTGTTTATGTTCGCCTTGATAAATAAAGTTGAAAGTGCTGCTGCATTATGTGACTCTGGCACTATGGTGTTGCTGCTGCAATAGTACCCCCCCCCCTACCCCACATGTCAGTTCTTCCCTCCCTCCCTCTCCTGTAATGCTCCCATCACCACAGCCTCCACTACCACCACCACCACTACAACACCAACACAACACCACCACTACCAACATCACCAACACTACTTCCCTCCCCCCTCCTCCCCTTCTGTACACTCCCGCCAAAAAAATGCCTTTCTCTTTTCCCCCTTAATCAATCAAAACATAACCCGTGTTGAACAATAATATTATTATTATTGCAGCGATAATGGCATTAAGGTCCGAACAGCTTCATCACGTTCTTTCTAACGCGTCTCTCTCTCTCCCCTTGCAGCATCACCATCATCACTATCATCGCCGTCGATTTCGTCATGGAGGTGGCTCACCGAGGAAGCACCATCATCATCACAATCTCGAGTCGAACATTGGCTTCCTCCTGACGAGCAGAATCACCGCCCGCAGCACCGCCAGTACCGTGACCAGCACCACCACAAGGTCCGTCACCACCACGAACTCCGTCACCTACGGAGGCGTAATCTGGAGAACAGATTCCAACCGAAGTTCACCCACACGGAGTACCAGCAAGCAGTCCGGGAGAACCTGCCCGTTCACAGCTCCATCTTGCAGGTGAGTGCTGGGGATGAGGGAGAAACTCTCAATATATCCATTTCTCGAGAGAACAAATCCACAAGGGGCGTGACGAGGATTCGAACCTGCGTCCGGGAGACATCCCAGTTATTCATCTCTTACTTCCCTACCTATCTTTCTTTCTTACTCCTTTCTGTAGCCCTCTACATCCTCACTACCTGCTCTCTCTGACTCCTTTCTGCATCCATCTACACCCTATCCCCTCTTACATACTCCTTTCTATATTCATCTACATCCTTCATTACCCCATCTTCATTTCTATATCCCTCTACATCCTACCCCTCTTTCTCCCTTATTTCTATATGCATCTACCCATCCTTTTCCCTTTCAATATTTATCTACCCCCTGTTTCTCGCTATTGCTATTCTCATCTTCCTCCCAACCCTTCTTTCTATATCCACCTGCCCATTATTCTTGTTCTATATCCATCTCGCTTCTCCTTATTCCTTTCCTCACCTTCTCCTCTCCATGTTGGTCTTCACAGGTCCACGCCACAGACAATGATATGGATGAACATGGACTCATAAAGTACAGCGTCAGCGACCCTGAGCACTTTGAGATCGACGATGGTGGAGTTCTCTACAACGTCCGACCTCTGGATTTCGAACACACGAAGGGGGAATATCTTCTTCACATCTACGCCGAAGATCAGGGTAAGTGAGCAGTGTTGTGTGGGGGGATTGCGTGTTGATGAGGTTACATACTGGTTAGGATAAAGGATGGTTTAGCTTTGATGGGTGCTCGGGTAAGTTGGCGATTGGATGGAATGTTGATTGGGTTGTCTGGTACCTTATGATGTGATTGGTTGGAGTGATAGATGCGTTGTTTGTTGCTGTGATATTTGGAGATTGGTTTAAGCTTTGCCTTGGATACACGATAAGTAGATTAATTGGTGATTGCCTAATCAGCTCTGGGTTAGGTGATAATTGGGCTAATACGAGTTCGATTAGGTGGTAATCGGATTAAATAGTTAGCTTTTAATTGGGTTAACTTATTGTTACGTGAGGTGGCAGAAGTTTATAATTTCCCTGTTTAATAAATCACTGTCACATTATCATACATCATTGTATTGCTGCATCAACATATAATTGTCAATATTTCACCATATTGCATCCATACTTTATTTTATCACTATTTAACGATATACCAGCATCATTGCATCATTTAATTGTCGCTCCTTGTGATTGCTCCTAGTAATACCCAGCTACATATAATACAATATCCCACCGCTGCCACCAGTGACAAATGAGTTAATGTAGGGTGTGTAGAAGTCTGATGAAATAGATGATGGGTTAAGATGTTGACCTAACGAGGAAGTTTTTATCACTGCACAGTTTATCGACCCAATATGATCTAGTTAATTGCCCAGTTGGGCATTACAGAGGGCTGCAACTGAGCATTGCTAGAGTCACTTATCTGTTGTTAGACAATGTGTTATTTAGAGTGAACATTAGGAATGTTTAAGATATGAAAAAGTCAACTACACATTTAGATATGATATTCTGGCAGTAGATATATCAACTGATAATACCTCACCATCATGGACATCTTTAAAAAAAAAATTCTGCAATATATTCGTTATTTACAAACTGAGGAACTTTTGTGTTGGTTCATCAAATTGTTAACTCCATCCAGCCACAAGACCATCCACGTCAGGTCAACGCCTCAACGAGCAATCTGTTCGTTAAGACTCATTCCCTGTTCCAGTAAACACTCACATAATTCAACGTTGCTTACTGGTATTTCAGCAGTATGTAACTACACCAGTGTATAACTACATCATTATATAAAGCCTTCAATGCATATCCGCCTAAATGTATTAATGTAGCAGACGATAAGTCTCAATAACGTGGCTGAAGATATGATGACCAAACACACCAGAAGATGAAGAAACGACGACATTTCGGTCCATCCCGGGACCGTTATCAAGCCGTAACACACGACTTGGTAATGGTCCAGGACGGACCGAAACGTCGTCGTTTCTTCATCTTCTGTGTGTGTGGTTTGACCATCGAACTGATGTATCACTGGTCAAGTATCGCGGTGCCTCCAGGGGCCGCCCGGTCGTCGAGGAAGCAGGCGGTGGTGCAGGCGAGGATCAAAGTGATGGACACCCCAGAGCCCCCGTACTTCGACAAGGACCATTACCTCTTCTCCGTCTCCGAGTTCGCCACTGCAGGTGTGTGTGTTAACTTTCCTCAGCTACCTTTCTTTTCCTCTTTCCTTGATGATGTTATATCTTTTACATCTTACCTTTCTGTGTAGATTCCTATGTCGGAAGCTTTCTGATAACTTTCTCTTCCCTTTAGCCTATTATTAGCAGTTTGAAATTACAAAACTACTTGTTAACTTTACTCAATATTTCTCGCTCTGTAAATTCGTGGTTAAAGTCTTTATATTAACTTTCTCATTTTCTTAGCCTCTGTGCAGTTATTTGTATAAAACTGCATATTCCTATATATATAAAACTCTACATAAAACAGTGTAGAGTCTTATGAACAAAACTCTCTATAGTTATATTTACAAATCTCTATACAGAGTTGCATGTTTAAAACTATTTGCAGAGTAAACCATATAAAACTCTCCCTAGAGTCGTGCGTACAGAACTCTTCCTAGAGTCGTACTTACAAAACTCTTCCTAGAGTCGTACTTACAAAACTCTTCCTAGAGTCGTACTTACAAAACTCTTCCTAGAGTCGTACTTACAAAACTCTTCCTAGAGTCGTACTTACAAAACTCTCCCTAGAGTCGTACTTACAAAACTCTCCCTAGAGTCGTACATACAAAACTCTCCCTAGAGTCGTCCGTACAAAACTCTCCCTAGAGTCGTGCGTTCAAAACTCTCCCTAGAGTCGTACGTACAAAACTTTCCCTAGAGTCGTATATACAAAACTCTCCCTAGAGTCGTGCGTACAAACTCTCCCTAGAGTCGTACGTACAAAACTCTCCCTAGAGTCGTACGTACAAAACTCTCCCTAGAGTCGTACGTACAAAACTCTCCCTAGAGTCGTACATTCAAAACTCTCCCTAGAGTCGTACATTCAAAATTCTCCGTAGAGTCGTACGTACAAAACTCTCCCTAGAGTCGTACATTCAAAACTCTCCCTAGAGTCGTATATTCAAAATTCTCCCTAGAGTCGTACATGCAAAAACTCTCCTTAGAGTCGTACATAACTAACATTTTCCTCTTTACTTTCTTCATCTGCTGGACCAAGCTAGTTTATACTTATCTAACAGCCTGTTGGACCAAGTTATCACAAGTCCAGCCTGACCCTAGGCCAGGCTTTAGGGAGTAAAAGAACTCCCAGTACCTCAATCCAGGTACTCCCGGTACAATCCAGGAAAACATTTGATTACCTTTCTCTGTTCCTTTTTCCCCGAGCAGGGGCGTACGTGGGGACGGTGGTGGCCAGGGACGCAGATAACAACTTCGAGACCTACAAACTGGAGAACGTTCAGCCTCCCGGCACGGTGAGTCTGCTAAGATAAGCTTGATAAGCTTGCTTGCAATAAACGTTTTCATTATAAGTACTACTACACTACCACTCCTTTCCCCCCGTCCCATCCTAAATCCTTATCCTGACCCCTTCCTAGTGCTATATAGTCATAATGTCTTGGTGCTTTCTCCTGATAGTTACCTTCCTAGCATTTATATCTTAGGACTCAAAAAACTCGAATTCTTAAAGGATGCTTGGCAGTGTTGCCGCAAGGGGTCAGTATAAGGCCCTGTAACATCTCCGATATGTTGACCTCCTAAATGAGGAAATTGATGAAGTCATTTGAGTTTACGGATAATGAAAATTTACATGCGGAGAATTAAAACATACGAGAACTATAAACGTAATATGCTAGACGTATTGGATAAGCATGAGAGATTGTCGAAAAGCTGGCTTGTCGATTTTAACCTAGATAAATGCAAAGTAATGAGAATTGATGTAAGAACAATAATTCGAAATGAAATAATTGTTTGCTTTGGTGATGGGTTTAAAGGTTTGTGTATTAATAAACCTCTGGAGGTTTATAATTCCTACCGCAATTGCTTCTGGCCATACAGCAAGTATTTTTAGTCCAGGAATAAAATATACACTTAATGTATATACACCGAGAAGCTAAGTACGCACTTGGGTGTATATATCCCTTAGATATAACCCTTAAACTTATAACCATATATATTTGTTTAAATATTATAGTATTAACGGTTTATGAAAGTTTGTAAAGGTTTATAGCGTATCCTATCAAAAAAGTTGGCAAAGTGTTATAACTTATAAAAGCTACAATACGTTTCCTCTTGAATCCCAGAAGCGTACAACTTAAAACTAGGCGAACCTTAAAGTGTAAAGCCTGACATTATTTACACTATTAACATGTAGTGTTCTTAGAGCTCGTCATCAACAACATTTCTTTAATTAAACTCTATATCTAAAAATCACGTATCTTATAAATCACTATCTTATAAATCACGTATCTTATAAATCACTATCTTATAAATCACGTATCTTATAAATCACTATCTTGTAAATCACGTATCTTATAAATCACGCATCTTATAAATCACGTATCTTATAAATCACGTATCTTATAAATCACTATCTTGTAAATCACGTATCTTATAAATCACGCATCTTATAAATCACGTATCTTATAAATCACGCATCTTATAAATCACGTATCTTATAAATCACGTATCTTATAAATCACTATCTTATAAATCATATATCTTGTAAATCATACATCTTTCATTTATAATATATATATTATAATATCATTTATAAAATCATATATAATTCAAGATAATGCTTGAACTAAAACCACTTCTTTAGGCCTTATATCTGTTCAAACTATTAGCAATTGTGCAAGTTTGATATTCTTTAAACAAAAATTAAACTCGTGTTTTTTCTCATTTTCATGGTTTTACTATTTATCTAATGTGACTTTTTTTCTCTCATCTACATTCTGTTTACTGCATCCAGTTTGTCATTGACAATCAAACTGGAATCATCACAGTGGGAGTAAACACCTTCAGCGACGTCTGGGAGTTCAATTTCCAGGCTGTGGCCATCGACCTGTCTCGCCTAAATACCTCAGTACCAGTTAAAGTCAGCATCATAGGTAAGTTAAACTGCGTGAAGTTGAACAGTCTTGGTGGTAGGGGGATATGTGGGTGTGTTGGGGTTAGAGAGAGGGTGACATGGGTAGCCTGGCTTAATGTGGGGGCAGACTTGGACTTATATAGTGCAGGCTTGGCCCTTTCAAGGTGCAGCCCTGGCATTGTATAATGCAGGTCTGGCCTTATCTGATACAGGTCTGGCCTTATTTGATGCAGGTCTGGCCTTATCTGATGCAGGTCTGGTCTTATCTGATACAGGTCTGGCCTTATTTAGTGCTTCTCTTAACTCTATGTCGGGAGTTCTTGCCTGTACTTTTGGTAAGCTTTAATGGCCAGCTTACACAGTTAAGTTGTATACAATATGTTGCGTAGTGGGCAGCAATATGTTGCGTAGTATGCATTAATATGTTAGTGGTAAGCAACATTTTGTTGCATTGTACACTTTAGAATGTTGCACAATACACAGCAATAACATTAGTAATGTGCAGTATTGTTTTGTACAGAATGTTCATTGGAACGCAATTGAATTGAAAAAAATAAGAGCATATTAATATATTGCAAGTGACTGAGGACTATGTACTGTCCATGCCCTATTATTTCTAGAGTTGTAACCTTTTGGTTAAAAGGCTGTTTATATTATTGCATTAAGCATATTTTATTTTCTGCTTTTTTCAGCTTCGAGAACATTGGAAAAACAGACTTTGCTTCTAATTTACATACGTGATAAATATTATTCTAACACAATTCTCGTTTTCCTTTGAGTATATCTTTTGAACCATTAGTATAACTCAACTAAACTTTTATGAATATTTTTATCATTTTTTGTTGTATAAGATACGATAGATGAATACCATATGGTACTCCCTGAATACCATATTTAATTTAGACAAAATTTGTATACATTTATGTTCTTTGAAAAACTGCAAACTTATAAATCTAGAAACTGTAATAGTGTAGAATACAGGATATACAATGATAAATTAAAGACCTGTTTTATTTTTTTTGCCACCAGCAAGCAGACCAATGTATGGTAAGACTTACTTACATAAGTACTTTGAAAATTAATAAAATCAAATTTGATAAAAAATAAAAACTGTACATTTTACAGAATTTCCATATAAAGGAAATTATTGCCAATAAAGGTTTAATATTGAGTATATATTGGATATTTTGGTTATATACTAAAACAAAAAAAAGTCTAAAAAGATGGTGATATTAATGTGTTTCAATCCGGCGTGTTCTTCTACTCGCTACAGCTCGACTCACTTGGGTAAAGGGTAAGAATAGTAACTAGTCTGAAAGATATTTTTTTTTCTTGTGCATGGTAAATTGCTACATGTAATTTAGAAGAATTCCACTTCCCTCCCTCCCTCCCTCCCCTTTCCCTTAAATACCTAGAGACATAAATGCTCGAAATGTATCAGCACGGTTCTGAAAAACCCACCCTCACTACATTGATGATTCTGAAGCCTCCCTACATTGATGGTTCTACAAACCTCTCCCTACATTGATTATTCTGACGCCTCCTAACATTGATAGTTCTGAAGCCTCCCTACATTGATGGTTCTACAAACCTCTCCCTACATTGATAGTTCTGGCGCCTCCTAACATTGATAGTTCTGAAGTCTCCCTACATTCATGGTTTTACAAACATCCCTATATTGGTTCAACAGACTTCCCTACAGTGATGATTCTGCAACCCCCTTCATTGATGGTTCTACACCCCCATACATTGATGGTTCTACCCCTCCCACTTCATTGATGGTTCTATAAACTTCCCAACATTGAGGAATTCATTCTTCACCAGATATTTAATAAATTGCTTAGTTCTTTACATTTCGAATCAAGAACAGGAAGGAAACATGTGCAATACAAGTTATTACGCGTCACAGATGCACAACACAATAACATGCACAGTAAGATAATATATAGTTTAGTTCATTTATTATGCACCCCATACCCATATTGTGGGCGGTAGTGGAAAGGATTATTGAGGCCATAATGGGCTCAGGGACTGAACACCAAAATTCATTTAGCTAAGCAAGTTACAATCTTGATGAGCTAGATACAAAATTCAGTATAAGTCGTCACATCAACAATGGGTTCGAGATCGACCACAAGTGCAGTTTCTAAATTAAGCAACTAACATATGTGGAGAGCTAGTGTCACAATTGATATGTTTGTCCTATATAAAAAATAAGATAATATACCAGCACAGTTATTATACCCCCCCCCCCCACCTGTGCACAACACAATTATACCCGCACAATACCATCTTAAACTCTATTGCTTTGAATATATCCGGAGTTGAGTCGTGTAAGTGTTTGAACTAACACGACTCCACTGTTCCACCGATTTCTCAGTGGAACAGTGAGTTCTGGGTTCTGTTCCACGACTTCTCAGTTCCACTGAGAATCGACTCTGAACAGATTTGACACTAGTTGACGTTCCACTGAAAATCGACAATTGAATAGACTATTAGAACATCAGTGCAGAGTAACAGACCATTAGGCTATACTCTGCACTTTAAACAGTGCAGAGTAACAGACCATTAGGCTATACTCTGTGCTCTACACAGTGCAGAGTAACAGACCATTAGAACATGAATACAGCGCAGCGTTACCAACCAAATAAGATTACCATTAGGATTTAACAGTGTAGAGGAAGTTGTTAAACACATTAAGACATTAACCTTACTGAAGCCAACATGAGTCATAAATGCTCATCCACCGTCTGAGACAGCAACGAATATCACCTCTAATGAGGTCAGGTCAGGTCAGGTCTTGCCTCTGACACTTGATCAGTCATTATTCCTGCACGCGAAAGAATTATTTAATGATCCACACATGGTGCTACGGCATTAACAATGATCCACACATGGTGCTACGGCATTAACAATGATCCACATATGGCGTTACGGCATTATCAATGATCCACATATGGCGTTACGGCATTATCAATGCTCAACACATGAAGGAGTCACAAACACAGCTGTTAGTTACCAAGTAGCTAGGCTTTGTTTTCGTAGCGTGTGTGTCCTGCAGCTGCATGACGTAGAGGTTTGACTGCTCTTAAGAGTTACCACAGAAGGTGCAACACTGTGGAAACTTTGACTTAAATGCATGGCGTAAACTTGTTTGTGTTTGCAGCTTGTATAAAGTATTTTTACTCTTGTATTTGACCTTGCATAGGAATAAATGTAGACATTTAAGTCTCATATATATATATATATATATATATATATATATATATATATATATATATATATATATATATATATATATATATATATATATATATACTGTATTATGGGTGGGTGTGTACGCACACCGTTATAGTATTGGTTAAGTTGAACAGGTGAACTTCTAGTACAGGTCTTTAAACTCCTTATACATGACCTTTGACGTCTTGTGGAAGGTTATATATTTGTATGAGGTCTTACTCCACTTGTATAAGGCATAACACCTCTTGAACTGGGTCTTGCTCTCCTTATACAATGTTGTTACACTTTTCGTGTCCCAAATTGTTACTCTTGTAAAAGTAATAAGCCTCAATAACATAAATACAGTTCTATTCTTTCTTGATGATGTAGAGTGTGATTACTTTATTATATTATCATCAATTATTTTATTATTATTTTTAGACGTTGTTTTATCTATAAAAATCAGTTTGATTATCAAGGCAAAATTTTCCCCTCTTGACATTCATGAGTAATTATCTTATGGAATGCTTTACAAACTCATCAATATTTACAAATTATTGTATATTTCTAGGCTGTGCATGAATTCAAATTTGGGTAATTAGGAATAACAAATTAGCATCAGAGCGAGGGGGGGGGGGGGGGGCGGGGCACAGTCCCAGTGATACCAGATGATGAGTTGTGTTTTTTTTTTTTGGCGGGAACGTAAAGTGTTTTTTTTTTGGCGGGAACGTAATACATTTTCCTTGTTACTCACAGATGAGAATACTCACAAGCCCGTGTTCAGCAACTGCGCTGGCTACGACGGTATCACTGTCACTGAGAACACGACGGCCGGCCAGAATGTTGTGCTGGTACGTACCGTGTGAGAGACTGTACCCCGTGTGAGAGAGACTGTACCCAGTGTGAGAGACTGTACCCCTTGTGAGAGAGACGGTACCCCGTGTGAGAGACTGTACCCCGTGTGAGAGAGACGGTACCCAGTGTGAGAGACTGTACCCCGTGTGAGAGAGACGGTACCCCGTGTGAGAGACTGTACCCCGTGTGAGAGAGACTGTACCCCGTGTGAGAGAGACGGTACCCCGTGTGAGAGAGACTGTACCCAGTGTAAGAGAGACTATACCCAGTGTGAGAGACTGTACCCCGTGTGAGAGAGACGGTACCCAGTGTGAGAGACTGTACCCCGTGTGAGAGAGACGGTACCCAGTGTGAGAGACTGTACCCCGTGTGAGAGAGACGGTACCCCGTGTGAGAGACTGTACCCCGTGTGAGAGAGACGGTACCCAGTGTGATAGACTGTACCCCGTGTGAGAGAGACGGTACCCAGTGTGAGAGACTGTACCCCGTGTGAGAGAGACGGTACCCAGTGTGAGAGACTGTACCCCGTGTGAGAGAGACGGTACCCAGTGTGAGAGACTGTACCCCGTGTGAGAGAGACGGTACCCCGTGTGAGAGACTGTACCCCGTATGAGAGAGACTGTACCCCGTGTGAGAGAGATTGTACCCCGTGTGAAAGAGACTGTACCCCGTGTGAGAGAGACTGTACCCCTTTTGAGAGAGACTGTACACCCTTGTGAGTGACTGTACCCCCTTGTGAGAGACTGTACCCCGTGTGAGTGACTGTACCCCGTGTGATTGACTGTACCCCCTTGTGAGTGATTGTACCCCGTGTGAGAGACAGTACCCCGTGTGAGAGACAGTACCCCGTGTGAGAGAGACAGTATCCCGTGTGAGAGACTGTACCCCGTGTGAAAGACTGTACCCGTGTGAGAGACAGTACCCCGTGTGAAAGACTGTACCCCGTGTGAGAGACTGTACCCCGTGAGAGAGACAGTACCCCGTGTGAAAGACTGTACCCGTGTGAGAGACAGTACCCCGTGTGAGAGAGACAGTATCCCGTGTGAGAGACTGTACCCCGTGTGAGAGACAGTACCCCGTGTGAGAGAGACACAGTATCCCGTGAGAGAGAGAGAGAGACAGTACCCCGTGTGAGAGAGACAGTATCCCGTGTGAGAGACTGTACCCCGTGTGAGAGACAGTACCCCCGTGTGTGAGAGACAGTACCCCGTGTGAGAGAGACAGTACCCCGTGTGAGAGAGACAGTACCCCGTGTGAGAGAGACAGTACCCCAGTGTGAGAGAGACAGTACCCCAGTGTGAGAGAGACAGCACCCCGTGTGTGAGAGAGACAGTACCCCGTGTGAGAGAGAGACAGTACCCCGTGTGAGAGAGACAGTACCCCGTGTGAGAGAGACGTACCCCGTGTGAGAGAGGCTACCCCGTGTGAGAGAGAGACAGTACCCCGTATGAGAGAGACAGTACCCCGTGTGTGAGAGAGACAGTACCCCGTGTGAGAGAGAGACAGTACCCCGTGTGAGAGAGAGACAGTACCCCGTGTGAGAGAGACGTACCCCGTGTGAGAGAGACGTACCCCATGTGAGAGAGAGATAGTACCCCGTATGAGAGAGACAGTACCCCGTGTGTGAGAGAGACAGTAACCCGTGTGAGAGAGAGACAGTACCCCGTGTGAGAGAGAAACAGTACCCCGTGTGTGAGAGACAGTACCCCGTGTGAGAGAGAGACAGTACCCCGTGTGAGAGAGACAGTATCCCGTGTGAGAGACAGTACCCCGTGTGAGAGAGAGACAGTACCCCGTGTGTGAGAGAGACAGTACCCCGTGTGAGAGAGAGACAGTACCCCGTGTGTGAGAGAGACAGTACCCCGTGTGAGAGAGACAGTACCCCGTGTGTGTGAGAGACAGTACCCCATGTGTGAGAAAGACAGTTCCCCGTGTGAGAGAGAGACAGTACCCCGTGTGTGTGAGAGAGACAGTACTCCGTGTGAGAGAGAGACAGTATCCCGTGTGAGAGAGAGACAGTACCCCGTGTGAGAGAGAGAGTACCCCGTGTGAGAGAGAGACAGTACCCCGTATGAGAGAGAGACAGTACCCCGTGTGAGAGAGACAGTACCCCGTGTGAGAGAGACAGTACCCCGTGTGTGTGAGAGACAGTACCCCATGTGTGAGAAAGACAGTTCCCCGTGTGAGAGAGAGACAGTACCCCGTGTGTGTGAGAGAGACAGTACCCCGTGTGAGAGAGAGAGTACCCCGTGTGAGAGAGAGAGTACCCCGTGTGAGAGAGAGACAGTACCCCGTATGAGAGAGAGACAGTACCCCGTGTGAGAGAGAGACAGTACCCCGTGTGAGAGAGACAGTACCCCGTGTGTGTGAGAGACAGTACCCCATGTGTGAGAAAGACAGTTCCCCGTGTGAGAGAGAGACAGTACCCCGTGTGTGTGAGAGAGACAGTACCCCGTGTGAGAGAGAGAGTACCCCGTGTGAGAGAGAGAGTACCCCGTGTGAGAGAGAGACAGTACCCCGTATGAGAGAGAGACAGTACCCCGTGTGAGAGAGAGACAGTACCCCGTGTGAGAGAGAGACAGTACCCCGTGTGAGAGAGAGACAGTACCCCGTGTGTGAGAGAGACAGTACCCCGTGTGGGTGTCATCATCCGTCCCATCTTGTGGCCTGAGCGGCTCCTGCCTGCACTAACGCCAGCGCCTCCCCGTCACCGCAGGTCCAGGCTACTGACGAGGACCACGGGGTCAACGGCCAGGTCACCTACTCCCTCCTCAACTCCTTCGACAGCTTCGACATCGTCACCGACAACGGCAACGGCAAGATCACCACCACCAGGGTAGGTAGCCCCCCTGCAGTAGTCACTACCACCAGGGTAGGTAGCCCCCCCCCCTGCAGTAGTCACCACCACCAGGGTAGGTAGCCCCCCCTGCAGTAGTCACTACCACCAGGGTAGGTAGCCCCCCCCCCTGCAGTAGTCACCACCACCAGGGTAGGTAGCCCCCCCCTGCAGTAGTCACCACCACCAGGGTAGGTAGCCCCCCTGCACTAGTCACCACTACCAGGGTAGGTAGCCCCCCCCTGCAGTAGTCACCACCACCAGGGTAGGTAGCCCCCCCTGCACTAGTCACCACCACCAGGGTAGGTAGCCCCCCCTGCAGTAGTCACCACCACCAGGGTAGGTAGCCCCCCCCTGCACTAGTCACCACCACCAGGGTAGGTAGCCCCCCCTGCACTAGTCACCACCACCAGGGTAGGTAGCCCCCCCCTGCAGTAGTCACCACCACCAGGGTAGGTAGCCCCCCCTGCAGTAGTCACCACCACCACCAGGGTAGGTAGCCCCCCCTGCACTAGTCACCACCACCAGGGTAGGTAGCCCCCCCTGCAGTAGTCACCACCACCAGGGTAGGTAGCCCCCCCTGCAGTAGTCACCACCACCACCAGGGTAGGTAGCCCCCCCCTGCAGTAGTCACCACCACCAGGGTAGGTAGCCCCCCCTGCAGTAGTCACCACCACCACCAGGGTAGGTAGCCCCCCCCTGCAGTAGTCACCACCACCAGGGTAGGTAGCTCCCCCTGCAGTAGTCACCACCACCACCAGGGTAGGTAGCCCCCCCCTGCACTAGTCACCACCACCAGGGTAGGTAGCCCCCCCCTGCAGTAGTCACCACCACCAGGGTAGGTAGCCCCCCCTGCAGTAGTCACCACCACCACCAGGGTAGGTAGCCCCCCCCTGCAGTAGTCACCACCACCAGGGTAGGTAGCCCCCCCCTGCAGTAGTCACCACCACCAGGGTAGGTAGCCCCCCCTGCAGTAGTCACCACCACCAGGGTAGGTAGCCCCCCCTGCAGTAGTCACCACCACCACCAGGGTAGGTAGCCCCCCCCCCTGCAGTAGTCACCACCACCAGGGTAGGTAGCCCCCCCCCCCCCCCTGCACTAGTCACCACCACCAGGGTAGGTAGCCCCCCCTGCAGTAGTCACCACCACCAGGGTAGGTAGCCCCCCCCCCCCTGCAGTATTCACCACCACCAGGGTAGCCTCGTCTGTACTAGCCCAACCACTTGGGGCAGGACGGTAGAGCGACGGTTTCGCTTCATGCAGGTCGCCGTTCAATCCCCAGCCGTCCAAGTGGTTGGGCACCATTCCTTCCCTCCGTCCCATCCCAGATCCTTATCCTGACCCCCTTCTTAGTGCTATATAGTCGTAATGGCTTGGTGCTTTCCCCTGATAGTTCCCTAGTCTGTACTAGTTTCGAATGAGCTCGGAACATTGAGTACTTGGAATGGATATGAGGACATATGGGAAATCTTTATATCGTTCAATGCAGTGATGTTACCTGTGTAACACCTTTGTTTCTCACCTGGCAGTCTCGCCTGTGTTTGTGTTTTACTTATGTGTCTCTCACCCGTGTGTCTCAGAGACTGGACCGTGACCAAGAAGACAAAGAGTTCTTCCTGACGGTGATCGCCCGGGACGAGGCGCCGAAGGAGGCGCTGCAGGAGGCGTGTTCCTTCAAGGTCAGGGTGAAAGACATCAACGACAACCCTCCCATCTTCGACCAGCCGGTAAGACACACAAGTCGCACTCAGATTTTCTCCTTATGTCTTCTTGTCAACATTTTCCTCCCCCTTGCGGCAGATCTAGGCGGTGAGATCGGCTAGATCTCTCTCATTTTGAGGCAACGGAGGGACTTGAAATCGCGACTTGATGATTCCTGGACGCCTGCCTTAACTACTTCGGCCAGGGTGTGTACCACTGTGGCCGCGCGAACTCACCGCGAGTTCAAGTCACTCCATTTCATTGCGATTCAAGTCTCTCTCCCGCTCTCTCTCTCCTTTGTGTCTCTCTTTTGTTTCTGTCTCTCTTCGAATAGGTTCCATGTTCATTACGTAAAGTTTCAGTGTATATATATAGCTGCCTGTAGATAAACAAAGAGCTTATGTTCTCTATATTAAGCTCTCACAGTAACAAGACTTTCTCAACGTCTATTGTCTTAAATGTTAAGACAAAACATGATTCTCAATGGTCATTCAACTTGAAGACTATGAATCTTCCCTCAGAGTGAGAGGAAGCTGTTCTTCCGCATCATTTTGCACACGATTGAACGTATCTCTTCCCCTCACAGTGTTCTCTCATAACATCCACAGGCCTACGAACAGAACATCGCCACGGACCACATCCCAGGGAAGGCCGTGCTCCGGGTCACAGCCACGGACATGGACGCTCTGGAGAACGCGGAGGTCCAGTATA
This sequence comes from Procambarus clarkii, assembly GCF_040958095.1. Lineage (NCBI taxonomy): Eukaryota > Metazoa > Arthropoda > Malacostraca > Decapoda > Cambaridae > Procambarus > Procambarus clarkii. The sequence goes on along the minus strand of NC_091159.1, from coordinate 14,782,306 downwards.
GTCTCAACGGGTCGGTGGACGACCTCGGTTATTTTAACATTAGCAACACAACAGGAGTCATCACCCTCATTAAACCCTTGAACGACACCATGGTAAGTCGACCCCTGGCTCACAGGTGTAGATTATTGTAATTATTTTTATTATTATTATTATTATTATTATTATTATTATTATTATTATTATTATTATTATTGCATTTAGATACGGACATATTCACCACAGCCCGGTTAGTTCGGGCTGTGGTGAATATGTAGACCTGCGGGCCGCTCCAGGCAACAGGACTTAGGATAGGACGGAGGATAGGAATTGTGCCCAACCACTTGGGTAATCGGGGGATTGAACTCTGATCTGCAAGAAGTGAGGCCGTCGTTGTACCGTCCACCCCAAGTAGCCGCGCATGAGAATTGGAAAAGACTTCTCGTTTCAAGGTTTAAATGTTATCGACATCCACGTTCATAAAGACCTATCGACTATTAGATTCATAAAAGCCAATCGACTGCTTGGATTATTAAGGAATGTCGACTATCAGTGTTAGGCTACATTAATTTATCGGGAGTGGCGGAGCAACCGGGTTGTGATGGCTGGACCGGCTGCGGGCCGCTAGCTGCCATCAACAGCCAGAGAGATCAAGTTATTTCCCAACAGGCCTGGTCTCCAGCCGAGCTTGAGGAACAGAAGACCTCTCAAAACCATCTATAGGTAAACTGCATGTCCAGGTATACTTTATATATAGCTGCCTGCAGATAAACAAAGAGCTTATGTTCTCTAAATGTAATGTTAAAATGTAGAATGTAAAAAGTATTTTTTACCTTTATGATAAAAAATACTCTCAAAGTATATACACCGAAAATTTGGGTCTACACACACACACACATCCCTGTTTATGGTTGAGTTTTAATTTTAGTTTTAAAGAATCACTGGGCAACATGAAACATTTTCTGTGATTCTGTAAAAGTTGCCTCTGTGGGAATGTGATCTAAAATATAATCCCGAACTTTTCTGTAAATATTCAGTGCAAAAGTTGGTAAAACATTGCGCCTCAGGAGTTGTATTTCGTAGACAGTGTTGATAAGGATTCATTTTTTATTATTCTGGGGTCCTTTAAGGATGTTCCAGGCGTGTTTATATTTGTATCTGTAACATAGAATGTCTGTGGGCGCGGTGGGCGGTCAGAGGCTAGGGGTTAGCATCACTAAACTTTGCAGGGTGACTGCTGGAAGGGTGGGGGGGGGGGGATGGTAATGTAATTTTTTCCTTAAAATCAACTTACCTTACACCTCATAATTACTTTACCTTCCTCCTCATAATTACCTTTACCCCTCATAATTACCTTGCCCTATTGATTGTTTTATTATTTTTTTTTGGTCCAGGCTGACAAGAAGACGTTCAACCTGAAGGCCATTGCGACGGACAAGGGGTCGCCGCCCCTGAGCAACCAGGTCGGGGTCAATATCCACGCCGTCACCTCGGGCAACATGCCTCCAACCATTGTCCTCCGCGAGCCCCAGAACGCCTCCATTCCCGAGGACACTGTCGATAACACTGACGTTGTCATCGTCTGCGCCATGTGAGGATGTGGATATTTTGACGTGTTTTTCTCCAAAAAACAAGCAAAGTCTCTGTCGAGTCTCTGTCGAGTCTCTGTCGAGTCTCTGTCGAGTCTCTGTCGAGTCTCTCTATATTTCTCTCGTCTCTTTGCGTGTCTGTTCGTTTAAGAAGTGCTAGACAAGATTTTAAACTTCTTCCTTCATATGGTAGTCACTTTGGCTTTTGTTGAAGGAGCTGCTTTTCAAAGTCGTCTGATCACACGTGTATAATCAGACCTAAGGTGTGTTGCTTAGTGTAGTGGGAATATGCTACAGCGGCCCCTGTGGATCTGTACCCAATAGGCCTTAAGATTATTTCACAACTGGAAATGTATTTCTGTATATCTGGCTGTATTCGGACACAGGGCTTCAGGGCTTGGCGAGGATTCCAGTAATTTGTTGCCTTTCTTTTGTTCCTCCGTTTTTATTTCCAGCCTTTTTTAGGGGGATAATCTGTATGATGTGATAATGAATGATGCTGTTTGAGGCAGGTGGACAGTATCTGCTGTGCTCATTGTTTTCACGATTGTGACTGTTGGTGTCTCTACGGTTCTCAGGTCTAACATCCCAAGCAAGCCCGACGTGTACTTCACGCTGCTCAACGGGAACACCAAGGACACCAACTCCGACGGCACCTTCGCTATCAGGTACGCCCCGTCTCCCTCACGCGCATCCTCGTCTTCAGTTAGGAAAGGTCTCTCTCTCTCTCTCTCTCTCTCTCTCTCTCTCTCTCTCTCTCTCTCTCTCTCTCTCTCTCTCTCTCTCTCTCTCTCTTGGCCTCCACCTTAATTGCAATCATCACTGTTCAGAAACTTGATCACTTTCATCTTCACTTATAAGGAAAGTGCTGAAGGCTTGTTGGCCAATACGAGGCAGCTTCTATTTATATCCCTACAAACTCATTCATATGTCTAACTTACGCTTGAAATAACCTAGTATTTCCACGTCTGTTAGTCTACTCTTCATCCTTCCACACCATCCCCATCCCTCGTCTCTCGGCTTCGCTATGACCCTTTACTCCAGCTGTCTTCCCGCTTCGATCTCTACTCTTGCAACTGTCTTGACCTCTTCTTTCCTCGAACTCCAACCCTCACGTAGGATTCCATCGTCATATCTATCTCCATCACCACTACCTCCATCCATACATTCGTTTCATAACACAGGCAGATTGTTGGCGTAGGAGATGTATACACTGAGGGGCTCACCTTTCGTTATTCACCGAGATATGCACTTCTCAGTGAACATACACTGCATGTTTTCTGTGATCTTGAACTCTTGTCAAGGATTAATGATCTGTCGATTGACCCCTTAAAACTAACCACGAAATACCTTGTCAGTCAGCGGCATCCGACAGGGAATAAGGTCTAGATATACCGGTAAAAGACAAAGTTGTGAAGGTGTCTGCCTCATCCAGGTACCTGGAGAGCAACGACCCCAAATGTCCAACTGGCAGCCGAGGCGTCGCCATCTACGTCGCCATGAGGAGTCTAGACTACGAGACCATCACTGCCTACAAGCTCATTCTACAAGTTGTGGTGAGTACTCTAAATACCTTAATCTGACGAGTACTTTCTCGCATTCGCAATCCAATTACAACCGCCTCCTTCACTAAAAATGAGGAAAATGAGGAGGGGGTTGTAATCACCCAATAACGGCCAATCGTCGTTGGCAGACGGTACCACTTGTAGTTCCAACATGCCCTGTGTTCCACTAACAACGTTTGCTTAGCAAAGCGCATCATCATCGCTAAGATAAACAAGTCGTCTTCGATTTATTTTTGACTAGAGTGAGTGCACTTAAACCTTTCCCCTTTGATATCGAAGAAAAATCTCGATGTACCATTACTCCTTCGCTACCAAACTTGAAGTCTTCTCATTCATAGCTGACTTGGTGACACGTGTCTCTCCCACAGGACGACCAGAACGCCAGGGCGGACGTTCAGATAGACGTGAAGGTCATCGATGTGAACGACAACCCTCCGCTCTTGCAGCCCTTCGACGGGGCCATCGTCGAGAACTCGCCCCCTTCCCTCATCACCACCATCAAGGCCATTGATAAAGATGCCTCACCTGCTTTCAGAGAGGTGAGTTAATCATCCGCCCTCTCACTCATCCACCCTTTCACTAAGTTTGCCCACTCTATTACTCACCCCCTCTAATTAATCACTCGCCAAATTAATCATGCTTAATTCAGAAGAATTCACATTTCTGTACCTATCTTCTCTCCAGCTCTCCTACGCCTTTGACGCAACGGCGTCTGCAGACGTGAAGTCAAAGTTTGCGTTGAAGTCCAACGGGGAGTTGTGGACCAGCACCAGTCTGGACAGAGAGCAGAGCAACAAGTACCGTGTGCCCATTAAGGTTACCGACGGTGCTCCAGGTATGGCGTTTATCCTCACCCTAAGGTGGTGTTTGGCCACATACAAACACATGCATACATATACAAGCATAAGCACATACATAAAAACACACACAAAAGTATATTTTTAAACCGGGGGAATATAGGGGTGTGAGAATGGAATAAGGGATGGACACGGTTCCTTCACTTTGTCCTCAGATCCCAGCTTCTGTCCTGGCCTCAGATCCCAGCTTCTGTCCTGGCCTCAGATCCCAGATTCTATCCTGTCTTCAGATCCCTTCCAAGTGCTGTATAGTCATTCTGGCATATTCTAGCACTTTCTCCTCATTACCTTGGGTAATATCCTATCCAGTAACATGACCACAACTACAACATTCCCTTCTAAACTTGACTCTCAGAAAAAAAAGCACTTCCGCCTCGCACTCGTGGGGTTCGCGGTTCGAGTCTTCTAGAGCCCAGGTGAATGAAATTAAATTGACTCACAAGTTGAACTCCACAAACTGTATTCGCTCACGAAGGTAAACTAAACTCTCCCGTGATTGTCTCTGGACAGGACACGAGCGTATGACCACCTACTGGATCACCGTCCAGGACATCAACGACGTCCCTCCGAGGTTCGACATGACGAAGGGCATCTACCAGGTAGAGGTCCCCGAGAACAAGGTCCCCGGGAAAAATACAGGCATTCGACTCGTCGTTATCGACCCTGATATTGGTGAGTCGTTGTGGAGAGGATTTGGGTTATGTGTGTGTGTATGTGTGTTAAAATATACGAGGACTTCACACTGGTGTAATTCAAGAGTCGCATATTGTCATCACTACTTAGTGGCGTGTGTGTGATTTTTACCTCTCAGGTCCATGGGGGCTGACCCCAGTTCAGGTTGCTAGAGAAAACTAATACATGCTTTCCTGGAGCGTTGGGGAACACTGCAGTGTTTGAATAATACAGTGACTCCCGATCTTGCGAAGGATTTGAATCCAAGAAGCGAATCTTCTGATTCATGTACCCTAATCGACTGAACCATCCCAAACACTAAATTATTATTCCTCTCATTAAATTCTCAGAGATAATGTATATTTCGACGTCTGTTTCAGTAAACCACAACGACTTCCAGATCGTCAGTGGAAACGAACAGCAAAAGTTCCGGATCGACTCGACCACAGGCGAGGTTTTGATCAACAAGGACCTCGACTACGACAAGCCAATCGAGGACAGAACGGTGAGTGCCCCTCACCCTCTTGGCTTGTTATTATGACTAAGCCGCCCATTCTAAACATGTAGACTAAATACTCCTAAGTCAGCAGTCGTCCTATACATAAGTGAAACACTTTAATTATGCAACCTGTCTTCAGGCTGCACTTGTCGAAGCTGCGGTCAAACTCAGACGTTTTCAGCAATTTTCCCAAATATTTAATATATATATATATATATATATATATATATATATATATATATATATATATATATATATATATGTGTGTGTGTGTGTGTGTGTGTGTGTGTGTGTGTGTGTGTGTGTGTGTGTGTGTGTGTGTGTGTGTGTGTGTGTGTGTGTGAGTGTGTGTGTGTAAATCACGAAAATTAACACGTGATGAAATATGTGACACTGTCAGACAACGGAGGAAGAACTGAAACAGGAATTTCCTTAAGTACTTTAGTACTTAAGGAAATTCGTATATTAGTACATCTTCTGAAGGAATCATTCCTTCTGAAGATGTATTAATATACGAAAGTGCTTAAGGAAATTCCTGTTTCAGTTCTTCCTCCGTGGTCTGAGTCATATATATATATATATATATATATATATATATATATATATATATATATATATATATATATATATATATATATATATATATATATATATATATATATATATATAACTGAAAACTCACACCCCAGAAGTGACTCGAACCCATACTCCCAGAAGCAACGCAACTGGTATGTACAAGACGCCTTAATCCACTTGACCATCACGACCGGACATAATGAGGTGATAGCCGAGGCTATTTGAACCACCCCACCGCCGGCACTCGGATAGTAATCTTAGGCATAGCATTTTACCAAATCACCTCATTCTTTGGGGCACACGTGAGGAACACAAATGCGATTTGTGTTCCTCACGTGTGCCCCAAAGAATGAGGTGATTTGGTAAAATGCTATGCCTAAGATTACTATCCGAGTGCCGGCGGTGGGGTGGTTCAAATAGCCTCGGCTATCACCTCATTATGTCCGGTCGTGATGGTCAAGTGGATTAAGGCGTCTTGTACATACCAGTTGCGTTGCTTCTGGGAGTATGGGTTCGAGTCACTTCTGGGGTGTGAGTTTTCAGTTGCATATTGTCCTGGGGACCATTCAGGCTTGTTCGCATATATATATATATATATATATATATATATATATATATATATATATATATATATATATATATATATATATATATGACTGAAAACTCATACCCCAGAAGTGACTCGAACCCATACTCCCAGGAGCAACGCAACTGGTAACTACAGGACGCCTTAATCCGCTTGACCATAACGACCAGACATAAGGATGTGATAGCCGAAGCTATTTGAACCACTTCCCCGCCGGCACTCAGATGGTAATCTTGGGCATAGCATTTTATCAAATCACCTCATTCTTTGGGGCACACGTGAGGAACACAAATGCGAACAAGCCTGAATGGTCCCCAGGACTATATGGGACTGAAAACTCACATCCCAGAAGTGACTCGAACCCATACTCCCAGGAGCAACGCAACTGGTAACTACAGGACGCCTTAATCCGCTAATTAATCCGGCAGGGAAGTGGTTCAAATAGCTTCGGCTATCACTTCTTTATGTCCGGTCGTGATGGTCAAGCGGATTCCCTTCTGTGTTCCCTTCTCTGAGGCTGTGGGTCCCTATAATTGCACCTGTGGTGGTACCCCCCTATATATATATATATATATATATATATATATATATATATATATATATATATATATATATATATATATATATATATGTATATATATATATATATATATATATATATATATATATATATATATATATATATATATATATATATATATATATATATATATATATATATATATATATATGTCGTACCTAGTAGCCAGAACGCACTACTCAGCCTACTATGCAAGGCCCGATTTGCCTAATAATCCAAGTTTTCCTGAATTAATATATTTGCTCTAATTTTTTTCTTATGAAATGATAAAGCTACCCATTTCATTATGTATGAGGTCAATTTTTTTTAATTGGAGTTAAAATTAACGTAGATATATGACCGAACCTAACCAACCCTACCTAACCTAACCTAACATATCTTTATAGGTTAGGTTAGGTTAGGTAGCCGAAAAAGTTAGGTTAGGTTAGGTTAGGTAGGTTAGAGAGTCGAAAAACAATTAATTCATGAAAACTTGGCTTATTAGGCAAATTGGGCCTTGCATAGTAGCCTGAGAAGTGCGTTCTGGCTACTAGGTACGACATATATATATATATATATATATATATATATATATATATATATATATATATATATATATATATATATATATATATGTATTAACAATCTTTGGACAACACCCACCAGTGGGACTCGAACCCAGAAAGCACAACTACCTTCCAGTAGCTGCCATAACTAGTACGCTTTAACCCACTACACCATCAGACCCTACAAAAGAAGTAGAGACTTTAAGATATATATACATCTCAAATATCTCCACTTCCCGAGGGCACCAGATAAGTGTGAGGTGAGTCTGCGTTTTTCATCAAGCCACTGTCAATGTGAGAGAACTCGTGTCCATGCTATAAGCCTATACTTGCATAAACCACAAGTGAAGATTAGCAATCTTTGGACAACACCCACCAGTGGGACTCGAACCCAGAAAGCACAACTACCTTCCAGTAGCTGCCATAACTAGTACGCTTTAACCCACTACACCATCAGACCCTACAAAAGAAGTAGAGACTTCGAGATATATATACATCTCAAATATCTCCACTTCCCGAGGGCACCAGATAAGTGTGAGGTTAGTCTGCGTTTTTCATCAAGCCACTGTCAATGTGAGAGAACTCGTGTCCATGCTATAAGCCTATACTTGCATGACTTCGAGATATATATACATCTCAAATATCTCCACTTCCCGAGATGTATATATATCTCGAAGTCTCTACTTCTTTTGTAGGGTCTGATGGTGTAGTGGGTTAAAGCGTACTAGTTATGGCAGCTACTGGAAGGTAGTTGTG